>NC_081415.1:532246902-532396252 GCF_030272615.1 Cryptomeria japonica
ATGTATAAAAATTTAATATAAAGCTTATTATTGATTTCAAAAATAATCAGAAGGGTATTTTTAAGTACAAAATGCGGGGATAAAATGGTGATGACACACACACACACACACATATATATATTCACAAGTTTATGTTTTCTAAATATGGTATTATTTTCTCTTAATTCTTATTATTCATATTCTTACTAATATGTATGTATATATATATTTACATATATATGTACATTCATGTATATACATGTATATACATATATATATATATATATATATGTATATATATATATATGTATATATATATATATGTATATATATATATATGTATATATATATATATGTATATATATATATATATATGTATGTATATATATATATATATATATTTATATAAACATATGTATATATTTATATAAACATATGTATATATTTATTTATATATATATTCTTAGATATATACATATGTTCATACTAGTTAAATATGAATAAGTAGTTTCTTTCAATTCTAGTTTAATTATAGATTTACTAGTTATAGGTTCTAATGTAGAAATGCATCAAATGCATGTATTCTTACAAGTTTAAATGCTAATATTTTTGTATGGGAATGAAATGCTAATATGGTACCTACATCTAATATTTTTTTAATAACTAATAAAAGAGAGTAAAGCATTAACAAAAGTATAAACAGTCCTAACTCCATTCCTCTTCCAGGTATTTTATTTTCCTATTTTGATACAAACAATAATGTTGTAAATAGATTCTACCCTTTATTTTCTTTTTTAAGAATATATTTTCTAAGAAATAGATTAATCTATTAGTGTAATAGATTGTAACAGAATGTAATACAAGTTTAGAGGTAGCAAGATCTTTTCTTAAAAATTTTAAATTTGTAAACAACCACTTATTGCCAAAAAGAAAACTAATTTTTCCAACTTAGTACTTATTCCAATAATACTTACAATAGAAATACTATACATTTATTGTGTCTTTTCTTTTGCTTCTAACACATAGGCAAAATGAATTAAATACATTCTTGTCACATATAATTCTTTTGAAAACTCAATAGTAAAAAGGAGGAATACATAGATTTATTTTGAAAACTCAATAGTAGAATGAAGGAATACATATATTTCTTCCTTTGAACATTCTTCTCTAGATTTCACTAGTCTCATGAAAATAACCATAAGCTAGAATATTCATGAAAATACAACTTGACAACTTTCTTAAATCAACTACATAGGTGGCTCTTTTTTTTCTCCAACTCCTACATGCAATATGCAAACCTAAAAATCAAGAATTACTTTGATTGTGACCATGGAGTCTCACCTCCCAACCTAGGCCTACAAGAGGCTACCCTCAAGCTTGGGAGACCAAACTAGTTAACACACATACTCAAAATTCAAACACAATTTCTAGATTTTCATAGGAGAAGCATACAACATAAAACTCCCAACCCAAGCTTGCACATAGTCACCAAGTGAAATTTAAATTAGGGGTGAAGGTGGACCAAGTATTAAAGAGGACAACTGCAATAATAATAATAAATACCAAATGCCTTCACAAGGCTAACATGTCATTCAAACTTGGTCTCTCACATGACCACAAAACTCCCTTATGAACCCCTAAGGATTTCAAGCCAAATACACCCCTTATGACCCCTAAATATAAAAAATAAATACAACAAGGATCCCAGATCCTTGTTTCTCCCTCTCTTCCCAGAAGACAAACTCTACACCCTAAGACTATCACAAACCCTTCACCCCAAGACTAATCTTCCCTTGCAAGTGTTGGCATTGTGTTGTCATTGATGTCAACCGGTATGGAATGACCACTGGTAGATGAGATGTATGTGCAACACTACTATGAAGGAGTATAGGATGTGATACCTTGGATATCACCTTGTGTTGCAGAACACCGGTAAGGTAAGGAAGATGACCTTAGGAGTCACCTGCACACAAGTTAATGCCTGGCTTGTGTGATGAGATAGAGAGGTGTTTGAGCGGTTGTTTATGATGAAGAGGCATAATGTTATCTGAATCACATCCACACCAAAAGAGAAGATTGAACAGGTCATTGGTATGTTGTGAGGTTGTAGAATAGTAGGTTTCCCACCGGATGAATATGTAGTCATCATGAGAAGCAATGACTGACAGTGTATGTGCTCACACCGGTTCACATATGCCTATTTGAAGATATGCTTCACAAATAGGGAACTCACATGAGCAGATGACAAGGTGTTCATCCACCAAGTAAGTGGAGCTTATCCCCTATATGCATTAAGTGAATTCTAGTTTGGTGGGATAAGAGTAAATAGGTAAAGGCAAGAACTTGAAGGATCACTCTAGATCCACCGATAAATTGAGGGAATGCCTTAAGTGCATGAGATCAGGGTTATGCACTAGATCAATAGAGAAGGCATGCTAAGATGCTGATACAACAAAAGAGTGATGTGTTTGTCATTTAGACAAACTAGCTGAGCAGATGTAGTCAGAGGAGAATGGTCTGACTGATAAAGGAGACTAGTGAAGGATGACGACAAGCATCATCAAGAGTGATAACCGATATGTAAATCTCACTAGTAATATGAGCAAGGTGCAGAATGTAGATATGATAAGGTTACCCATATAGTGTGTGATACCAGTGAGGTTAACAAATCAGCAAGAAAGAGGAACCGGTTGAGTGGCTGGTCAGTGATCTCATTTGAACCAACATGAAGTGTCAAGCTGGCAGTTAGTCGATATGGATGCCACATGGAGTCAACGTGGTGAACATGCATGTGGATAAAGATGGAATGTACATCGATAGGGTTGTTGCAAGGTTGGTCGACTTTAATGAGAAGTCACTCAAATCATGGGACATGTTGCAGAACTATTACAGGGGTTTGAGGCTCGAGGTCTAGAAGACAACTACGAGTCAGCTAAGAGTGATTGAGAAGATCGAGGTGATGGAGGAAACAATACGACAATTCTTTCGTAATTGACCAAGGGATCAACTATTAGGGTAAAAAGCAATTTTCCATAGATGAAAGGCGTGATCTAGGAGATGCGAAAATGACAAAGTTGTGCAATTGGATTTTAGAAAGATCAGATCATGCAAGATCTGATTGGATTTGTTTTGCCTTGAGGATGGTGAGGAAACCCTAACCGCCTGGATTTTGAATTGGTTTTCGGAGGGAAAACCTGGCTATAAGTGTGGGGACCAAAGAGAATGTTTGATGCTATTGAATAGAAGAATATTGTGTAATTGTGAAGTTGAAGACTTCTGCAAGTAAGAGAAAATCAGTTAAGTGCTCAATGAGCATCTGTGAAGAGAGTGGGAGTGAGAGAGAACCTAGTTGAAGCATTCAACTAGTTGGAGAGAAGAACCAGCAGTATTCATACCAGCAGAACAGTGCTGAAGGAGACTATAGAGAAGATAGACAGAGAACCAGTAGAGAGTTGAATCTATGAAGAGAAGAGCAGTGAGGAGGAGATACAGTGAGAGAAATTCAGAAGAGATATAAATTGGTAGGGCTTACTAGCAGAGTAGGGGCAAGTGAAGAGTAGCAGAGAAGTGAGTCAATGAAGCAGAGAAGGTATCTCACCGACATAGTAAGATATGTATAATGCTTGCAAGAATAACTTGTAACAAGATAACTACTTATATATTTGATTTTTATATTGTGAACATTGAGTTGTAGCTTCGTGCAAGGGTTGTAGCTTCTTGGGTTGGTGCCCTAAAGTTAGGGGTTGGTGCTCCTTTGGGTTATAGCCCATAAATCAGGTAGGGATTGGTGCTCCTTGGGTTGGTGCCCTAAACTTTGTAACTATGTTTTATTGTGAGGTTGGATTGGAGCAATAGACTCCAACAACATTTCTCATCAAGGTTTTTCCTATCTTGGGTTTTCCTCGTATATGCTGGTGTTAAGTGATGTCCCTTTGTGAGTGTGTTTGCATTTAAGATAGTTTCCTCCATAACCGGTAAGTCTACATTGAGTTAAATCTATCAACTGGTATGCTCACATAGGATTGCAAAAGGGAAAGAGAATTGAGAACCACCAATTCACCTCCTGCCCCTCTCAGTGGTCCATTGTGTCTAACAGCAAGGGTGATTTTGGTCTTGACTCCCATACACAATATCAAAGAAAGCCAAATAAAACAACTAACAATTCAACAAAGTTCATAAAATCAAAGGTTCAAAAGAATACACTCATTCACATATATTTTCAACTAGATTTTTACATAAAGAAAAACATGCAAGTGCAACTAAATTCTAAGGGTGACAATGCACCAACCTTCAAGTCTTGCTATGGATTATGTGTTGAAGAAGAGCTTCCAATTCCCCAAACCAAGCCCAAAAGAATGCAGCAACAAGTCTCCTCACTTAGACGAATTTCCTTCTCTCAATGCAAAATTCCTACAAAATTCTTAGTCTCCAAGATTGGAGAGTGGGTGATAAAAATTCTAAGTCTGAATTCTTCTCCTAAGTAGACTCTCTCCTCACACTTTCCAATTTCCTTGGAAGGGGATGGTGAGAGCTCATAGGTTGGTCTTCCCAACCTTCTTACAAGGTTTCTAAAAGAGGAAACTAAAAAGGTAAGTGTAAGGTGGGGAAGTGCATCCAACACAAGAATGGAAGGTTGTCTAACCAAGACACTATTGGCAAATGCACACTCCAATGAGATATTGTAGGTAATTGAAGGTATTGTCATTAATGGAAACCTTACAATCATATGACACCGACACTGATAGACTCTACACTGGCATACAGATCACCGGCACCGAAAAGGAAGATTACCGACACCGAAAAGGAAGATTACCGGCACCTTGGCTGACAGGAATTTTGTGTAACTATATTTTGTATTTAATTGTAAAATATTTTGTAAGCCAACTTGATGGATTGTAATATAAATCATATAAGTATGAGATCATTGTTGAACACTTAAATAATTATTATTAAGGAAGGATTTATGCAGACCTAATATGCGAATTGTAAGGCAGATATTGGATAAGGGTTTGTGAATATTGCAGAGCTTAAACCGGTACTGAATCTGGCATTGGAGATGCCGATATAAAGCAGTACAAGATATTGGATTTGTATAATCCATTTTTGCAAGTTAGTGTGACTTCTTTTGTAACTGAGCAGTGAGCTCTAGGCACTTGGCCTTCCTACATGTGCAGGCCCCTATTGTAAACAGTAATATTCCCTTATTGGCCAGTAAGTGAATATTGTGGGTCACAAATCCCACCGAGATTTTTCCCACATCGAGTTTCCTCGTTAAAATTACTGTGTTACGATGTGTCTCTTATTTTTTGGTTATTGTTCTTATTTACTGCATTATTTTTGGTTTACCAGTACATAGTTTTGATATGCTTTTCATGTTATAATTCAAGTAAATGCTTATACCGGTCAGATACTAATTCAGCCTCCCCTCTCAGTATCTTTGTGAATCCTAACAATTGGTATCAGAGCCTGGTCCTCTATTTTCAAAAGCCTAACAGCTTGAGGAAAATCTTGACATCGGTAGAGATGGAAAACTTAATAAAGCAATTGGAAACAACTCTTTCAGACTATGATGCAAAAAAAGTGAAAAATATCAAACTTGAAGATGATCTGAAGGCTACACAGGAGATCATTCAAGGACTTCAAGAAAATCTCACTATTGGAAGGAATAAGAGAAGAGAACTTTGTGAAAAGATGTAGAATGATGATGATGAAAAGGAAACTCTTAATGATCTGGTGAACAAACTGAGACAAGAAAACAATACAATGAAGAATGAGATGCAAGATATAACTATGAGATTTCGTAAAGAGATTGAAGATAGAAAGAAGAATGAAGATGACTTGGTTAAAAGACTAAATGATGCTAGAAATGAAAACACAAGACTCAATCATGAAAATTATATGTTGAAGACAGATTTGATGCATACACAAAATGACACAAATG
This sequence comes from Cryptomeria japonica, assembly GCF_030272615.1. Classification (NCBI taxonomy): domain Eukaryota; kingdom Viridiplantae; phylum Streptophyta; class Pinopsida; order Cupressales; family Cupressaceae; genus Cryptomeria; species Cryptomeria japonica. The sequence goes on from NC_081415.1 coordinate 532,252,823, forward strand.
AACTCATGAGACAAAAAGGAATCTTGGAAAGTAAACTAGCTACTGCAAATCAACACAAGGAGAAATTCAAGAAAAGTTCAGAAGAACTTAATGACATGCTGAAGAACTAGAAACCTAATGGAGATACAAATGGCCTTGGCTTTGAAATTGGTGAAAGCTCCAGTACTACAAACAATCATGATCATAGTAAACCAGTAAGACAACCTAATGCTTACAAATTTAATGGGAAATTCTTTAACTGTAACAAGTATGGTCATAGAGAAAATTAGTGTAGATCTAGAAACTATCAAAACACCAACACACCCACCAATCAATGTTCTAAATGCAACAAAGTTGGTCATAATTCAGAAAATTGTAGAATGAATGTAAGATGTTATGTTTGTGGAAGATTTGGACACTTATCTAATCAATGCAGAACATAAACCGGCATTGGATATGGAAAAGCTATTCAGAAAAACAATGTGACTTTTTATTCTTGTAACAAGATTGGACATATTGCAAAATTTTGTAGAAGTAAGGCATCACCGGCAAACAACAAAAGTCCTAGCTTGAATGGTAATGAAAAGGTTGAAGAGGTAAAGCAAGAATTCTCAAAGCAATGGATTAGAAAATCAGATCAGAATGTTGATAGGAATACTCCTCCATCAGTAGAACAAAGTATCACTCCATCGATAGGAGACTCTTCATCTAACTGAAGGAAAATACTTTGAGGGTTTGGCAACAAATTGAAAAACATGCTATTATACCCTCGGTTGATGGACAAAAGTTGAATTACTTTCTTACTGGCAGATGAGTTAAGTTGTGACTTAACCAGCAAACATTAAATGTGGTAGTTGGAGGAAATAACATTATAAAGCAAGTGTAGCATTCAAATCTTCGAGAGCGCGAAAATTCCGGAGCGAAGGCATCCTTAGCAAAAAAGTGAAGCAGTTCATCCAAACACTCATCCTTAAGGAAGATTGAAGTATTTATAACTATGGCTTCCTCATCCACACCTGAATTTATTGAAAACCCTACTGTGATTGAAGTTATCAAGTGCCTTAGACCCGTATTCAAACTTGTTCCTGAAATAGCGAAGAAGGATGATACCATAGGTGCATTCTCAAAAATACCTAAGGAAGTAGTTTTTGCAGAGGATCCTAGAATATACATACATTATCATATAGAGGAATTAGGAGATGATGAAATCAAGAACATGTATAGGACTGTTATCTATGATGTAAATGGTAATGTCAAACCGAAACACAAGGTAATAGAAACCCTAGGTTTTATGGATATTCTTAGCATTCCTAATTTTCCTAAAGATGTGATAAGAATAGTCCTAAGAAGATTCCATGGCGAATTCTTTTGGTTGGATTCCATCCATAAGATCACCAAGGAAGCAGTTAGGGCAGTAACAGGGTTACCTTCCACCGGTAGCAGGCCTGACAGAACTAAAAGAGTCTCAAATGATATTGTGATGGACCTAACTAGCGCAACATTTGGAAAAAGGTCTTTAAGGGTAAATGATGTTAAGGACATCAATGTCAGATTTGTCAATATGATTCTAGGCTATAAGGCTACACATGCAAATAGGTTAAACTCAATATCTAGCCTATGTATAAAAAGTGCATATGACATGGTTAATGATAATGCTAGAATAGATGTGTGTGAATGGCTCAAAGATGAATTAATAAACAATCTAAAGAAGATCAAAGGAGATAAGAAAGGAACCTTTAGATTCAGAAATGTGCTTGTATGCTTGATGTTGTACATTAATAAGCAAGTACCCGACATTGGTAGGAAAGACTTTGGCTTTGATATACTGGTAGGAAAGCAACTATTGTATTTATTAAATAACATGGGAGAAGATAGAGAGAGAAATATAAATGAACATTTTCAAGCACTAAAGGCTCAAATGAAGGCTAGAATAAGGTTGTCACGGGCAATAGTAGACAAGTATCAAAAGAAAATATGTTTTGTAATTAAGAAAGATGAAATATGGATGGAGGCAGTTATCCCTAGGACTATCTGGGTAACTGAAATGGGATATGAAACAGATAACATCATTGAAACTTATGCAAAAACCCTCCTTAAAGCACCAAAGGAACCCTCTGAGGAAATCTTTGGCAATACAGAAACAATTGAGAGTGGAATCCAGTCTAAGAAAAGACTTAAGAAAGTTGAACAAACGGTGAGAAAAGGCACTAAACAAACTAAAGCAATTAAGGAAGATGTATTGAAGCAAACTGGTATCAAGGAAAGTGAGTTGGAAGGACCTCAACCAGAAACTCATCTTTCACCGGTTGCAACTTCTTCTGATAGTGAGATACCAGTGGTATTCAAAAGGGTAGAAAGGAAAAGAAAACCCTCACCAGCACCCTCCCCTACACCCAAGAAAACAAGACAAAAGCAATAGGCAGTTAGGCCTCCAGCTAAGAAGCTGACTCCAAAGAAGAAGAAGGTAAAACAAGATATTACTCCACTGGAAAAACTCCTAAATGAAATAACAAAGGATGGAAAGCTGAAAAACATTAGCAAGCTATATAACACACTTTCCACTGATGACAAAGAAAGCGTAGAAAATAGTGTAATTCTACACTTGGATATATACAAGAAATTTTTGTTGGAGATTTTTGATGAGATACCCAATGATTTATATAGGAGACTAGAAGCTAGAAGGGTAGCTATTGTTGAGTTGGACAAGAAGATAAAAATTGAAAAATTACTTGCAGTGCATCCAGTAAACTCACCTGATGAGATAGACCAATTAATCAGTGAGGCTAACTGGATAGTATTTTCAACCACTCACCAGCATGTAGCACTGATGGTAGGCAGAGTGAATGAAGTTTCTAAAGAAACAACAGATTCATGGGATATATTCTTTGTTGAAAAAGAGAAACAAGAAGAACTCAAAATACCCAAGACCATCAGGGTATACTAAAAAGACAAGGATAAGGGGAAAGGAAAGATAGGTGGACCTCCAAGCCTAAAAATAAATGATAACTTGTCCCCACCTCCTTCTGATACTCCACCAACACATACTACTGACAAACAACCGACAACTGAGAGTATGGAGACTCCTCAAGAGGATACAAATCCTGGGTCAAAAATATTGTATTCATGAATATAGAAACCCAAGAGGTGAATATTATGGTAGATAAAGAAACCACTGAGGATAAGAAGAAAAATATGGCTACTAAGCCACCAGTTGTAGATGTTGAGATTAATGTTAGTACAAAAACTGAGAAACCGGCAATGCGTACTGAAACCTCATCAAAAAAATCGACAGTTGAGAGCACAGGGAAACCCACTCAAGCACAGACCAAGAAACAGGTTGATACACAGGTTCAAATAGAAACAGCGCCATCGGCAACAACTGAAAAGCCAAAAACTTTGCTAGCATAAATGCAAACACAAACTGACCTACCAGAGGTCAAAACAAGCAAAGTTATTACTACAACTGGCAGCAGGGAGATTGTGAAATCAATTGGGCAGACATCTGGTACTTCAATGGCAGAATTTTGGCCTACAAACATGACAAAGGTCTTACTGGACTCAATACAGAAAATCATAGAGTGCAATGCACAAGCCTATAAGGCTATTGATGACACAGTTCCTATTCTTAAATTGATAGCACCCAAGTGCATTGTGGATAATAAAGATTCTTTATGTCAACTACACACATTGTCTAAATACATCACCGACAATATTTTGATAGTTGATCAAATAAATGAGGAGACATTTAAGGAGAAAATGAATAAAGAGAAAGAGAAATTATTTGATGAAACAATAAAGAAGTGCATGAGACACATTGGTACCCTTTTACCGGCACTAAACAAAACAATAAAGGAGTTTAAGGAACTCTATAGAGATACATGCAAGACAAACATTTTGATAACAGATATAGACACGGAAATCAGTAAGGTACAAAAGGAGATTGACAATATAGCTGACAACCTCATTGGTTCATCTGAACCACTATCAGCTATAGAGCAAGAGATATACAGTTTTGAGGAAAAACTTGAGAAATTGGAAAAAGAGAAAGAAAAAATAAAAGGAAAGGCAAAAGATCCTAAATGCAAACTCAGTCCCAAATTGGACTACCTCATCTCTTTGAGAAAAGATATCTCAGAGGCACTTGTTCAAGGACTGAAGACACTGGAGGAACAAATGCATCACCTCACGGGTGTTATTCAAAGGACAGAGGCCGCATTGAAAGACAGTGAAAAGTTCACTGAGAGCCTAAATTTTGTACTAGCAGACTTATTCCAGATTGTAACCCACCAGTTACAAGGATCTAGGCAGGAACCACACTCCACTGACAGTGAAAGACAAGGTTTTTCATTGATGTCAAAGGGGGAGTAGTTGAGATGAGAAAAATGACTAGAAGAAGGACATCATCTTCTCAGGGGGAGCACTCAATTTTGAAGCAGCATTTTGAGCACACAGTTTTGGTAAGGCAATTTTGGCAAATCATTTTTGGATATACAGTTTTGATTTTTCTCATGAGTGTTTCCATCAATGCCAAAGGGGGAGATTGTTGGCAAATGAACACTCCAATGAGATATTGTAGGTGATTGAAGGTATTGTCATTGATGGCAACCTTACAATCATATGACACTGGCACCAACAAACTCTACACCGACATACAGATCACCGGCACCGAAAAGGAAGATTACCGACACCCTGGTCGACAGGAATTTTGTGTAATTATATTTTTAATTTAATTGTAAAATATTTTGAAAGCCGACTTGGCGGGTTGTAATATGACTCATATAAGTATGAGATCATTGTAGAACACTTAAATAATAATTATTAAGGAAGGATTTATGCAGACCTGATATGCGAATTGTACTTGGCAGATATTGGATAAGGGTTTATGAATATTGCAGAGCTTAAATCGGTACTGAATCTGGCATAGGAGATGCTGATCTAAAGCAGTACAAGATATTGGATTTGTATAATCCATTTTTGTAAGTCAGTCTGACTTCTTTCATAACTGAGCAGTGAGCTCTAGGCACTTGGCCTTCCTCCATGTGCAGGCTCCTATTGTAAACAGTAATATTCCCTTATTGGCCAGTAAGCGAATATTGTGGGTCACAAATCCCACCGAGGTTTTTCCCACACTAGGTTTCCTTGTTAAAATTACTAGGTTATGGTGTCTCTTATGTTATGGTTATTGTTCTTATTTACTGCATTATTTTTGGTTTATCGGTACACAATTTTGATATACTTTTCATGTTATAATTCAAGTAAATTCTTATACCGGTCAGATACTGATTCACGCCCCCCCCCCCCTCTCAGTATCTTTGGGAATCCTAATAGACACAATCTTCTAGAAGTTGATTTTCGTCCATCAAGAAAAGATCACTTTTGAAGTGACTTGACAATCACATGTGAGTGGTTATAAGCTCTAAAAGGTCCCTTAACCATAGGTATATCAAGTAGGCCTCCAAAGATGACTTAACTACAACTATAAGAGTTAGTTTGACCCCCAAAAAAATCCACCTAAAGTTTACCTATGGGTCAAACTTGATTTGACCATTCCAAGGGCTCCCTAACCAAGTTGTCTTTTGGGAACACTAAATGGGATTCAATGAAAATACATTGGTTTTCACATTTTCCTCTCAAAGAAATGTCACATGATAACTCACAACACATTACAAGTGTCAAGTGACACCATAAAATACAACATATCAACATACACTTGGACATGTCCTTTTCAAGGTAAAATTAAATTAAATTAAATAAATTGAACACACACACACACATGCATTCACTTATACAAAATAAACACTTTACAAATGAGGTATTGTCTCTCCAAATAGAAAAACCTTGGCTTCACAATTGTACATAGTTTTGGCTCTAGTTCTCCCATATATTTCCATGGTCGCATGGATTAATATCCTGCACATCTCAATCCACACATCAGTAGGTCCAAAACAATATGCATACATATATGAAAGAAAACACTTTAAAACATATAGCGTCCAATTTCACATCATATCATGGTTTGATCTCTTAATCAAGAACAACAAGGATAGAATCAAATTTCCTTTCCTAACAATCCATGTGTAACCATTTACTAAAGTTCAACATCATTGAATTCATATAGAGAAATCATCAACTAGGCATGCATACATGATTCATCATAACATCAAAATAAGTACTGAAATTAAACATAATATGGGATATATCATATCCAATGTTATCAAATCATCTATCAAATAGTCTCAAAACCAATAGTGCATCAAAGTAATGTATCGAATGATTTGTCCATAGTGAAAATTAAAGAAGTGCTATAAAGGGCTCGGGGTAGGGCCTCACAGTGAGGTATTTCATTTGCATTTAAATCTTTTGAAGACAATATGTAAGTGTTTTGCATTTATTTATTTAATTCTTAACACTAGCTTTTATATTTTATAGTTGCTTTAACTACAATAGATTTTTCCATAGTTGCACCAAAATGAGATGAGATAAATTCATTTGCATTCAAATCTTTAGAAGATTTACGTTTTTTATTTTATTCTTAACACTAGCTTTAATGAAGTGTATGAATTCTTTTTCTAGGTAAGCACTACTAGTTTTAACACAAAATCTAATTAAAAGTTATAAAAACTAAAGTAGTTTTCAAGGTCTATAATTAAGTCTCCATTTTGACATAGTTAGGTAGAATGATGGAAAAATGTATGGAATTTGTCTTTTCACCTCTAATTTACATATTTTTCCTACATGCATAATATGCGGATCAAAAAATTAGTAGGTCTAAAACACCAATATTTTGAGATTTCATTTTTGATTATTGTTTTAGATCTACTTTTTTCTAATTGTGAATAGATTGATGTAGCTGATGTACAAATGACTCTATTCATTTTTCTTCATCACACATTTTGATTTTATGAGAAAATTTGTGAAAAATCTTCAAGTAATTTTCTTGCCATGGTTCATGTGATCTTAATGCAGAGTGTAATAACCCACTTAACTTAACCCAAAATTTTGAATGAATTTTTTTTATATATAAATATTGATTTCTTATTCTTACTTATTCTTAATTGTGTTTGATTCAATCACATACTGAGGTACATCTATCCAAATGGGATAGGTATCCATCCAACTGGGATGGGCATCTAACCCTTCGTGTTACGCATCTAACCATACAGGTTAGGCATCCATCCATATAGAACTAGGCATCTAACCATATAGGTTAGGCATCTATCCATACGGGACAAGAGGTTTCATCTATCCAATTTGGGATAGGCATCTACCCAAATGGGGTGAGCATCTATTCATAAGAATAGGATATGCTTTAGCCAAAGACTTTAGACTCACCGGGACCATCCGGGTCCTGAGCCACTCTCTAAAGACTACACTCTCCTACTAGGAATACACCGAGGTTTCCGTATTTAGGAGTATATAAAAATTATTATATAACAATCTTGAGTTCCGCCTCATAATTTGGCCTAAAGCCTCGAGAAGTCAAGCAAATCCATACAAGATTCCTTATGAGTATGCATTGAATTAGTTTTAACCTTTCAATTAGTATTTGTACCATTGATTAAAATACCAAGGAGATTCGAGAACCAACTACTCACCTAAAATTAAATCCTAATCCCCATCCCCAAATTCCTATATACAAGGGACAACTCCATCCCTAGACTACCTACATGCCCATTTCGACACGAGATCAAAGCATAAAGTATGTAGTTCTGGTTTCTAACTATGGTTTAATGTAAACTATTTTGGTTGATATGCAACCCTTTCTAGGGTCAATGTCCAAGATAGTTTCTTTGTAGTTGCTACCCACGATGGTAGCTTTATAGAAAAAAGGCTCAAGGTGGCCCTCTTCTTGTGGCCTAAAACATCTAAGTTCTATTTCCTATCAAATACGCCACCCTTGACCCATTATCATTCATTGAAAATAATCAAGATAAATAAATTCCAAATATCATACTCAACCAAACACTAATGGGGTTTTCTAAGGTTTAACTGAGCGAATGTAAATTCATTTTAAAAATTAATCTTTTTTAGATTATTGATCCATGGGGGATTACCCGCCCCTTGGATTTTAACTTCCAAATAATCCTTATTTCTCTCTGGTGATTTATAGGGATGATGCCACAGACGTCGTTGTTGCAGCTTTATTAGGCATTAAGTGCAGTAGTTCAACACGAGGACATTACTTGTAAGCGTGACCCAGAGGCACCAAAGATACCAAATGCTGCTAGTTTTTTGGTTTCAACTGCTTTTGTTTAGTTTTCTAACTAGGAATTTAACTTTGAATTCATGAATCTTAAATGAAGCAATATACCGATGAAAAAGAAACTATTATATACAAGGAATTATGCTTGAAAATTAAAATCTAAGGTATAAATTTTACGTAATTGAAAAGAACATAAAAAAATAAACTACTTGGGAAAAGTATTTTCTTTGAAGGAAAAATTATGATAATAATTAAAAATCTGAAAACTTAAACTAAATAGATGAAGTACTAATTGTTTGGGAATTATGATACTTGTAAATTATAACTTATGAAAAGATTTGAATTACTCGTAAGATATATTTCTTTTGAATCAAACCATTACTCTCGAAAAAAGAAATCCTAATTCTTGAAAGGGTACTAAATTGCTTAAGGAAAATTAAATGATTAAGTAGAAAGACTTTGAAAATGGATTTAACACTTATTTGTTTCAAGGGAAAAACTATTTAATAATAAGCCTAGAAATAACCACGTTATTGATAAACCAACTAATCATTCCACTTGAAGTAACATAGTTCTATCTTTAATTATTCTCTACAAATGATAACCTTACTTTAAATAAGAGTCCTAATACTTGAGAGGTACTAAATTTCTTGAAAGAAAATTAAATGATTAAATAGCAAGATTTTGGAAAAGTATTTCAAAATAACCACATTACTTTTAACTACCAAAATTTGGAAAAAGGTTAGAAGAGAGTCTAATTGCTTGCCAATTAACCAATATAAATAAAGCTCCTAAATAATTCTAATCAATATATTTCTAATTGCTTTTGAACGAATGCTAAATTATCTTTTGCAAGACTATAAGGAGACAACTATCTATTCCTTTCACGTGAAGTAACATTAACTTTATCTCATCAATTTCAAAATCTTAGAAGTGAGCTAAGGCTTTACTCCAATCTAATTCTCTAAGTGATAATAAGATAGTTTCCTTGAAACCCATTTTAAGGTATGAATTCAATAACAAATTATGACTCGTTCCATCTTCAAAGCTAATTTTCCTTAGACATTCACTAAATTTTAAGATTCATATCTTGTAAAAAGATTACAATTTTTGTTCTATTTGCATTTGCTAAAAACTATTTTGATTTCAATAAAATTTCTTTACATCCTAATTAATATTAATATTCTTCTAATATAGATAACACCATTTAGATTGTATGAAGATTTAACTATGAAATTTACCTCTAAGTTTAAATGTTAATTAAATTTATCTATACTAATTACTTGCAATGTGAATGAAACTTCTTCTGTTAGAAGGTAAATGTTTTTAACTATTAATAGTTTTGACTATTCAAATGTCTTGTATAGTCTAAATCTTAAAATCTAACTTTACATAAAGAACAATCTAATATTCAACTTTTGAATTAGTTCATATTACTTGAAGTGAATAAAAAGGTAATTACGTATCTAAACACATTTACTTGGGAGGTAAATATCTTCATCCTTAATACTTTACACTAATTGAAATTTATTGAATATCCTGAGGGGATCTATTCACTACTAGAATTATTTGAGGTTAACATAGTAATACTTGGTGAAAGATCCCATGTATTGAAATAATTTCATTTATTTTAGCTTGTACAAAAGCTTTTCCAAGGTGCTTTATGAATGCAATATCATTTTCCCATTCATTTGTTTTCATAATTTAAACCATTTTATCTAATAAGGAGATTTAACTATTATCCTAAAAAAAAAACATTTCAAGGTTGTGGATCTCTTAATGTTTGTTTATCCATCTCAATTTCATATGTTATTTGTCCACTAGCTTCTTACAATTTTTTAACCATTTAAAAACCAATTTTAAATGGATCTCTTGATGTTTGGTTATCCATCCCAATTTCATCTGTTATTTGTCCACTAGCTTCTTACAATTTTTTAACCATTTGAAAATTAATTATAAACTATATTGTAAATAAAACAATTTTTAATTAATAACTCCAAAATACAAATGAATTATTTTTAAAATATAATTAATTTTAATTATTCTTAAATAAAAAAAAACTATTTATTTTAATAATCACAATTTAGTAACATAAATAAATTATATTTAATTAAATGAAAAGGACTTTTTAAAGGACTTGCATTAAAAATTTGTTTGGTTGGGGGAGGACTCAAACCCCAAACCACCAATCAACTATTTTGCATTTCCACCAATAAGCCATGTAAGCTATTTGCTATGCATGCACGCTAGTTTCTATTTAAAGAGCAAATCAATGCGGCTATGTTTGTTGCTAAACCTTTACCACCCATTTTGAAATTTAAACTACTTTATTTAATATATTTTTTTTAATTTTTTAATTTTTTAAATTGAATTTAAATTTAATTAAGTAATTATTTTTTTTTTAATATAATAATTCATTTCATATTAATATTATTATTTTTAAGTAAATTTATTTAATTTAATTTGCATTAGTTTTTCTGAAATTTTCTTTATTTTCAAGTGGCATTTGTAAAATAGTCCATGTACATTGTCTGAATCTAAACATTATTTCGTTTACATGTCTGTATCCACATAAGGATAGATGGCTTTAGAAATTTCCATTACCATTTGAAATTTGCAAGGTTGATTTGCCAACTATTTTGAGCACCTATTGCCAATCTATTTTTGCTATTGTCCAATATTGATACATTAGTTTTGAAATTTGTAATAATAATATCTCTCAAATAGTAATATTTTCATTGTTTTGAAAAAGTATCTCGAATCACTATACTTCTCTATTCAATGTTCCACATTGTTTTTTCTCTTATTCATTTACAAAAATAATTTATTAGATATCTTTGTTTTAATTCATAGTTTTTATTCTACACATATCCTTTTGTTTTGCAGACAACAACAACCCCACTATGCAATATTTTATGTGCCTATATGGATCCTAAACATGGCCACAATTGAACAGACTCACACATTGTTAGAGGCACTCTTTGTAATGGTTTTCAACAAAACCTACTAAAACATCTTTAGTCTAATTGCATATAAACCTATTGAGCTATATAGATTATTCAAGTCTTCATAAATCAATGGGTTCCTTTTCCTTATCCATGTACCTTTGTCATGCTTCCACATTTTGTACTCTTTTGGACATGGTAAATGTTGATCCAATAGTTTTAACATTTATTTAGAGAAAATAGTTATAACCTTTTCTCGCAAAGTGTATGAGGATGTTCATGCATCATTTCTTGAAACAATACCATTCAAGACCAAGAGTGCTTGAGTATTTTACCTATAGGCCATTTCAAACTTTGTTCCAATACTTCCATTTTGAGATCTTCTATTTGTTATTTGTTGTTGTAGGTTTTGTTTTTGCAGGAATGAGCAAGGACATATACATTTATAAGTAGCTAGTGATAATGGTGCACATGTCTATATCTTTCTAATGGTCTTTTATACTTTTTAAAAAAGGCCTGAGGGTCCAATCTTTGAATCTCTATTTTACAAAATGTGATGTTATTATTCTTGTTTCACTTAAACTATAATTATTTCTTAGTTTCATTTTTTATATCTAAACATACTACCCTACACTATTAGGCACTAAATTGAAGATCTTAAAATGTAAAGCCTATTCTGAGTAGTTGAGATGTTTGTTTGGTTGTAATATATTCTTAAGGATGAAATAAATCTATGGCCCAATAATTTATACCAAACTTATATATATATATATATATATATATATATATATATATATATATATATATATATATATATATATATATATATATATATATATATATATATATATATATATATATATATATATATATATATTATTTAAAAAAAAATTAGAGTTAGGCCTAAAGCCCAAAAGTACCCCATGCTTATTAGGGAAATATTGTTAATATCATAGATATTAAATACGATTTTATATAAACAATTAGGACTTGATCATTTTATGATTTTTTAGAAATAGTTAGTTTTGATGTGTAAATCATTGCAATTTATGTGCTTAAATACATCACCTTCCATTGGACAAGCTAATTTCTTATAAATGTTGTTTGCAGATTAGCAGAAAAACAATTCAAGTATACTTAGCCTTGGAACTCATTGATAATTGATATTGAGTATGGAGAGTTGATGCAATACCACACTAGGTATCAACAACATGCTTTCTATTACCTTTTTTGAGATTTAAAACCTGGCTACAATTTACTGTCTAAGTATGAAGATAAAAATTAATGTATTTTATTATTACTATATTCATTTATGTTAAATATTATGACTTCTTTTTTCTATTTCTCTTTTTTTTTATGGTTGCAAATAATACCATCTAAAGTTGATAGAAACATGCTTAACATGGATAGGGGTTTCTATTGAGTTATTTGATTCAATCATGATATATGTCAGTTCTTATTCTTTTGTTCAGTTATGTTCTTTTAACTACAACTAAATATTATGGATCTTTCCAAAGTGTTTCTAAATAGTCCAATCACTACATATAACCATATAATTTACACCTTCTTTGATATTATCGTGTGATAATTGTACTCTTATTTCCTAATGCCATGAAGTATATATATATGTTTCATTCATCAATGTTCTACCATTATGTGTTGGTAGAACATTGATGAAATATAATTAATGTTCTACCAACATTAATTAGGATTAATGTTGGTAGAACATTAATTATAATGTTCTACCAACACATAATGGTAGAACATTGATGAATGAAACATATATATGACTCTAAATATTTAAACCAAAGGTGGATTATTATAGTTAATCCACCTGCGCTAAATATTTAACTTCTCATATTAACTATATGAGACTATATGCGCTAACTCTCCTAATTTAGTATCATCTTATACAATTTGATTTTATGCACCTAAAACATATATATCCACTATCAATTTAAATCAATTTAAATAAATCACATATACATTAAATAGTTCATTTAATGTATAGTCAATCTTGTATAAATTATTATACTCTGTAAACCCATAATGTATATGTTTTAGGTGCATAAAATCAAATTGTATAAGATGATACTAAATTAGGAGAGTTAGCGCATATAGTCTCATATAGTTAATAATTGTGTTGGTGATTGTAATCTAAATAGTAAATAATTCACAACTTTGTTACTAGTAGACCTCATGGAGCATTCCATCATTATTTGATCATTATGTTTCTAGCATTCAATTCAAATGAAAAGGATGATGAGCATGCCATCACTATCTGATCATTCAATTTCTAGCATTCAAATCAAATGAAAAGGAAACAATCTCATCCATGATTATATCATAGTTGAAACAAGATGGTGGAATGTCTAGATGAATTGTCTTCATAACTGAGATTACATTCCAATTATCTAAATACAACCTCCAACATTGCAATCTTTAACAATAGACAGGGACTTTCACTGTATCACAGCTCTTGTATCTTATTCATTTAGACACACATTTTAACACAATTATTTTATATATGTATTAAATTTATTTATCCAACTATTATATTTATATATCTACCAACTTCTATTTAATTTTTTGTCAAAGTGGCTTTAATTATTAAGCTGAAAGGCATTTCTATAACTACAACATACCTGTTTACATATAAACTTGGCAAATTTTAATTGAATAACATCTTCATGGTATTCAAAACTCCTAATAGCGTTACATAAATGAGGAGAGAAAAACTATTTTCTTTCATCCACTGTTGATGCATTATACGTTACATACTTTTCTTGGTTGCAATTGGCTAGCATTACATAAGGAGAGAGACCATAGCATTCCTCACCTCACATCTTCAGCTCTGACCAATGTTGAATTGTTTCCAAAAAAGAATCAATTCACAACTCTAATTTTTGGATTGGATTTTAAAAAAAAAAATGATATTCGATCCATGCTATGCTCATCAATAGGAAGGAATCAAGTGGATTAACAACTCTACAAAAGTCAATTTTAAAGATGTAACTATAATTCATACTCTTGTTTTAAGTTTTGTTGTTCTATACTTACTAAAGTTAGTTGAAATCATGGTAAAACAAGTTCTGTGAATAAGATGTTATTGTTTTATAGTTGAAGTTCTTTGCAGATCGTATGTAATTAATAAAGAACTTATATATGATAGTAAATATTTCATGGCTTCTCCTTCTTTTCTTGGTTACATTTTTATTTTGTATCATGAATTTCTTTTGCTAGATTTTTGGGTTTTGCATGTGGCTTACATGCTCCATCTCTACCGAGGAGGTTATTGTAGTAAACAGGTGAAGGTGGGCAAAGGAATGCAAAGAAAAACAAACACCAATGTGCTACGACAAAAAAAAAAAAAAAATTATTGGCAAAACGGATTCTTGTTTTACTTTACTCAAAAATGATTTACATTAACCTCTTATATAGAGGACAATAGAAGTAACTAGAAAATTTTGGAGATAACTAACTTAGCCGACATAATAATAAAAAAAATTATACATCACAATGAGGATTCTAGAAACATCTACAATATAGTAAAAATTACGTTAATATTTCTGAACCCCCCTTAATTTCTACTATCAACAACTATTTACATCAATATTTACAATGCCCAAAATTTCTTTCAAATACTCAAATTATTCTTTTGTTAATGCCTTTATGAATATATCTGTGAGTTGCTCCTTTGATCTACAATGATGTAGGATGATCTTGAGAAAATAAAACAAAGTTTGATTGCATATCTTTTTTATCTTCTTGAAGCAAGAAGACTAGAACTTTTCAAGAAATTTATGATCAAGAAGATAGAATAGATATGCAATCAAACTTTGCTTGTTTTTCTCAAGATCCTTTGATCTGCAATGATGTAGGATCTTGAGAAAATAAAGCAAAGTTTGATTTCATATCTATTATATCTTCTTGATCATAAATTTCTTGCAAAGTTCTAGTCTTCTTGCTTCTAAGCTTTGGTCTTAATAATGCAAGTGTAGGATTTGATTCATTACTTACTTGAGGACTTGATGATCCTCCTTGCTCAACTTGCCTATGTGAGCCTTCTCCTCAAGTGGAATTCTTGATGGACTTCCTCCTTGTTCATTTGATTTTTCTCCTTGTTCTCCTTGGTTTTTTCCTTGTTCATCATATGGCATTGGTGTTGCACCTGTAATTGTTTTTTCTATATTGCCATCCCAAAATTCTTCTTCTTTGAATACATGTCTATTTACAATGACTTTCTTGGTTATAGGATTAAACAACTTATATGTCTTAGAATTTTCATTATATCTAATAAAAATGCATTTTTCACTCTTATCATCCAACATACTTCTTGTTTCTTTAGGCACATGTGCATATGCAATATAAAAAAAATACTCTAAAATGAGAAACACTATGATGCATACCACTCCATGCCTATTGTGGAATCAAGTCCTTCACAATCTTTGTTAGACTTTTGTTTAAAATATAAACTGCACAAGCAACTACTTTAGCCCAATAATCATTAGGAAGATTCTTTCCTTTCATCATGCTCCTTGCAATCTCCATTATTGTTCGATTATTCCTTTCTACAACACCATTTTGTTGAGGTGTGTAACTTGTAGTAAACTGCTTCTTTATTCCATGATACCTACAATAATCAAAACACTCATTTGACTTGTATTCACCTCCTCTATATGATCTTAATACCTTGATGGATAGGCCACTTTAATTTTCAACCAATGCTTTGAACTCCTTAAACTAACCAAATTTCTCAAATTTATATTTGAGAAAGTAAACCAATGTTTTCCTCCTAAAATCATCAATGTGTTAGAAAAAAATGCTCCCTCCTAATGATGGTGTTTGCATTGGGACATATAAATTTGTATGCATAATTTCTAAAGGTTCCCTTTCTATATATGACATTCCTTTAGGAAAACTTTCTCTATGTTGCTTAGCCAAAATACAACTTTCACATGAATTCATTGGTGCTTCAATGGGGGGTAAACTTGTTACCATTATTTTCCTTTTCAATAAAGAAAATCCTTTAAAATTTAAATGACCATACATCAAATGCCATACCTATGTTTGATCTTGAGTTGTTGCCTTCAAACTTGCTCCAATCTCCTCCATTATTTTACTTTTCATGCGAAGTGGGAACATTCTATTATTTTTCATTTCAACCTTTGCAATCACCATGTTACTTGGTGAAATATTAAATATAGCGAAAACATTAGTCTCAAAAGAAACTCTATAACCCTTTTGAATAAGGTGTCCCACACTCGTGATATTATGCTTCAAAACAGGTACAAAATAAACATCAGAATAGTTTTCTTACCAAGATTTGTTATCACATTAATTGCTCATTTGCCCATGACTTCAACAATGCTATCATTAGCCAATTTCATTTTTGATTTGACTATAGCATCCAAATTATCAAACAAATCTTTATTTTCAGTCATGTGATTATTACACCCACTATCTAGAAACCAAATATTACTTGAAGTTTCTTGAGCTATATCGCATGTAATGAAAAAAGACCCTGAATTACTCTCAAAGAAATTTGCATTTTTCTTTCCCATATGTGCTTGTTTCTTTCGACATTCATTTGCAAAGTGACCATTCTTCTTACAATAATAACATTGCATATTTGATTTCTTATACCTTTGTGATACTTGATTTATCTTGAGCTGAAATTTTGGTTTCTCCTTCCTCCTGGAGTCGGACTCTTTTCTTCTCTTTGAAAATTATTTCTTCCCCTTCCTCAACCTCTTACTCTAAATCTTGGATTTCCTCTTCCTTTGCCTCTACCAAATGTCATTTGTGTTTTAAATGCATGCTCCAATAATGTATTATCATTTTTGTCCAACCTGTCTTCATAATTTTTCAAAGAACCAACTGACCATCCATAGAATATGTATTCAAATCCTTAGGTTCACCAATTACCACAACAATAGCATCAAATTTTCTAGGAAAAAAATTTAATTTTTTTTATACAACCTTTTAATCTATTAGCTCATCACTATTATGAATTATTTGATTAACCAAATCCATAGCATGATATGTGAATTGATCTATTGATTCAAAATATTTCATTTAAACATTTTCAAATTCTCTTCTAAGTGCTTGTAGTTTGGCAATCTTTACCTTACTAGTACCTTGATATGCCATCTCTAGGATGTTTCATGCTTTATTAGTTGTAGTGGCTAGCTTGATCCTTCCACCAAATGAGTCATCCAAAGCTTGTCCAATCATCTACAAAGCCCTTCTATTCTTTTGCCTATTTTCATCAAGCTTTTTCTTATCATATGAACTTAAGAAAGAATCATCTTGTGGTTCAATATAACCATTTATAACTATATCTTTTCACGGGGATCATCCAAAAGTGGAGGATGGTGGAATTTATGGGAGGAGGTGAGCGGTGAGTAGGAAATTCAACTTTCAAATAGGGTGATGGCGGACTTTCTGTGCCTAGTGCTGGTGATCATGCAAGTTCCCAAGCCTCCTAGGGTCCTGTGGGGGAAAAGGCGACAAAAAAATTAGTTGAAGATAAAGATTCCAAAGTAGGGGACCCACATGATATAGGTAAAGTAAAGAAATAGATGGCTCTATTTGGAGTCAAACCTTCGGTGCATTCTGGACTTTGAGAAGTTAAAAATATTTCTTGATCCCGCGACAGGGGTTTTTGCTATATTTGTGCCGGATAAGCTGGTTGATTTCTCTATCTCTGGTCTGGCTATGACTTTGGTTGGGCAATTTGTTGGTGTTAGACCTAACATTGATGTTGTTAGGAACTTTATAAGGAGAAAATGGTTTCTCAAAGGCCAAGTGGATGTGGTGGCTTTGCCTAAGGGTTTTTTTTCCTTTACTTTTAATAATGAAGAAGATTTGAATAAAGTGCTTTGTGAAGGTCCGTGGATGTTCGACAAGTCGAATTTGGCTTTAAAGAAATGGGCTCCTAACTTACCGTTGGATGATTCCTTCTTCGTGTTGGCTCCTATGTGGATGCATCTTCCTGGCCTTCCATTGGAGTTTTGGAATGAGGAGGTTTTTAAAGGGATTGTGGGATCCTTAGGGGAACTCCTGTCGATCGACTCGATGACTGCAACCAAATCTAGGTTGGTTTTTGCTTGTATTTGTGTTAATGTTAATCAAATGACTGATATGCCTCAATCCATTGATATTTTATCTAAACTCAAGAAATGGACCCAAGTGATTGAATATGAATCTCTCCCATTTGTGTTTTTTCATTGTAAAAAGTCAGGTCATTGGGAAAAATCATGTCCTTCCAAGAAGGGTAAGAATAGTAAAACTAATAGTAATCTGAAGCAGAAATGGAAAATGAAAGGGAATAATGATGCTCCACCTTTAGAGTTAATCCCTGAGAAGGAAGTGACTGAGTTGGAAAATGAGAAAAATAAAGTTATGAATAACTACAAGGAAAACTCTGATTGCGCCTGTTCTAATAGTAAAAAAGAAACTAATAAGGATGGAGAGGATGGTACTGAAGACTTGGTTCAAAATATTGAATCTATGGATTTGAAGGTTGATCTTATCATTCAGGGTAATGCTGTTGATTTATCAAGTAATGATGTTTTAACTTCATCTAATAACAAGGAAAACAAGGAAGACTTTAATGAAGCTTAGGACTGTAATATCATGGAAATGGTTCCTTTGTTGTTATTAACCAATGGAAGTCCTAAGAAGACTAGAAATATGAACCTGAACCCCCAATGTAAAACTCCTCTCAGAAGCATGGAGATGGTGGATCTTGAGGGAATTCCTTGGATTTCCGATAATAAAGAAGGCAAGTCAAATAAGGGAGGACCCAATGGAGGCATTTCAACCAGAAGCAAGAATAAGAAGGTTGCATATGGTGGAAATCAAAAAAAAAAATAGGGGAGACCCTCTCTAAAGAATCAGAGGGAACAAGAAAGTTGGAAGAACCGTGCTAATGGAACACTGATTTTCATCGAGTCAGCCTCATCTCTGATTAAATTATGAAGATAATTTTATGGAATATCAAAGGTTTGAACACCCCCCACAAGAAGGATGTTTTGTGTAATATTGTTAGAGATCATAAAGCGGATGTTATTCTTATTTAGGAAACTAAGATGTGTAAGGATAAGTGGAAAAAATTAAAACTTTCAAAAATAATGGTGTGATTGGTACTAGCTCGGAGCATGCCTTAGGAGGCACAACTATCTTTTGGAATTAAAATTCCATGAAAGGTAAGGAAATTGCTTCAGGGGTTAACATGACCTCAGTTTTTCTTGAGTATATTAGGGAAAACTTGGTCTGGGTTATCTCTAATATCTATGCACCTAATACTAAAGCTGGAAGAGATAAATTTTGTAGGAGTTTGGCAGAAGAGAGACAAAGGTTTTCAGATAAAAGATGGATGATTATGGGAGATTTCAATACTCCCTTAAAAGAGGATGAAAATATGGGAGGCCTTCCTTTGTAGTTAGATGGAAGACAAGATCTCATGGACTTTATGAATGATCAAGCTTTGATGGATGTGGATCTCAGAGGGATTAATTATACCTGGACCAATAGAAGAACTAGCCCTGATCTCATTTAAGTTAGGTTAGATAGATCCCTGATCTCCCCTGATTGGCTCTCTAAGTATAATTGTTCTCTAGCGTCTATCATTAAGATTGGTTCTGATCATTATCCTATCTCTTTCACTGCCAATCCTACTTCCTGAAAATGTAATTTTCCGTTTAGATTTTTAAAAGCTTGGTTATCCCACCCCTCTCTGGAAAACTTTGTTTCTGAGTGGTGGAATTAGGAGGTTGAGGGTACTGCTTTATTCAGAGTGGCCAAAAAGCTTATTATTATCAAAACCAAAGTCAAAATCAAGAATAAAAAGACTTTTGGAGATATCTTGAAAATGAAAGCCAATATTAAGATAGATATTAAAGAAGTTCAAGATAAAATTCAAGTGAAAGGACTTTCTGAGGATTAGAGGAATTCTCAAAATAGGTTGCTTTCCAAATACCATGAAATTATCTCTAATGAAGAAACCTTTTGGAGAAAAAGATCAAGAGTGTTATATTTGAAGGAAGATGATAAAAATACCCAGTTTTTCCACGTGACTGCTCTTAAGCATAAGGTGGCCAACAGAATCTCCAGTTTATCTAGTAATATGGGTATTTTGTCGGATGAAGATGAAAATTGAAAGGAAGCTGTGGATTTCTTTAGTAATATTTTGGGTGGTGAGGATTCTCTAGATATCATAAATCAAGACCTTCTTTCTCAAGCTATCACTGCCATTTTCAATGAGGATGACAATAAAAATCTATCTAGGATCCCTTCAAATCAAGAGATCAGAAAGGCAGTTTTTTCCTTTCTTGGAGACAAGTCTCCTAGTCCATACGGATTTCCTATGTTCTTCTTTCAAATTTTTGGAATATTGTGGAGATTGACATCTGTAATGGTGTTAAAGAATTCTTTGGGTCTAGACGACTTCTCAAATAACTCAATGCTACCTTTATTGTCCTCATCCCTAAGATCACTAGAGTTGATTCTCTCAATAAGTTTAGACCTATTAGTCTTTGTAATTCCTTTTACAAGATAATATCTAAGGTGCTCACTTCTAGAATGTTGGATATAATTCCTTGCATAATTTCTACCCAGCAAAATGGTTTTGTCCCTGGTAGATAGATTCTGGATTCCATCATTTCGGTTCATGAGAACATTCATTCTCTAACTATAGCTAAAAAACATGGCTTTTTTTTGAAGCTGGATATGTCCAAGGCCTATGACAGAGTGAATTGGCAATTCCTTTTTTAGAATTATAAAATCTTTTGGGTTTGGGGAAAAGGTGATTCAGCTATGTTCTTAGCTAACTAGTATGACCTCTTGTGCTATTATTATTAAGGGATCTCCCACCAGTTTCTTCAAAAGTTCTAGAGGCCTAAGATAGGGGGATCCTACCTCTCCTATCTTGTTTACTATTTTGGCAGAAAGTTTGGGCAGATTTATTATGAGAAGTGTGGAGGAAGGGAAACTCAAAGGCCTTAAGACTTCCTCATCCAACTTAACCTGTACTCATGAACTATTTGTAGATGACTCTATTACCATGGGAGAAGATACCATAAGAGAAGCTAGAAATATGAAGATTGTCATGGATTCCTATGAAGCTGCTTCTTGGCAAAAAATAAATTGGGATAAGAGTTCTTTGTTCTTCATAAAAACCCCTGTGGATAGAAAAAGAAGGATTGAAAGGATCCTTGGATGTAAAATTGCATAGTTTCTTTCTACTTATTTGGTTCTCCCTCTATGCTTAAAGCCTTCGGAATTTCTGGATGAAGCTGGTTGATAGATTTAATTTCAAACTGGCTAGGTGGAAGGGAGCCCTCCTCAGCCAAATGGGTAAGGTGACTTTGCTTAAGGCTACTCTTCAAAATATTCCTATCTATGCCCTTAGTCTATTTAAGATCCCCAGGAAGTTTGCTAAGGCCATTGAAAGAATACAAAAAAAATTCTTATGGTTGGGAGTGGAAGATAAAAATAGAATCCCCCTTATTGCCTGGAATAATATTTGCACTCCTGAGGCTTTTAGGGGCCTGGGAATAAGGAACATTATGACTATGAACAATGCCCTGTTAGCTAAATGAATTTGGAGAATGAAAGGGGAGGAAGGGGAATGGAATTCTATTTGGAAAAATAAATACCTTCATATGCAACCATTTGATGAAGAATTTATGGATAATCCCTTCCTTGTGGATGGCTCTTCTATGTGGAGTACTGTTCAAATGGCTAAAGTCTGGGTTGCTGCTGGAAGAAAGTGGAAACTGGGTAATGGGAGGATTATCAGATTCTGGGAGGATAGATGGCTAATGGATAAACCGTTGGAGGAAATCCCCATTCTTAATGAATGGAAAGACTAGTTTAAAAGAAGATATGGAGACCTTGTTAGGGACTACTAGAGAAATGGTAAGTGGATTGAGTTTATCTAGGTTTGTCCAGGCCTAAGAGTTTTGGAGACCTTGCTCTCTTCCAAAATATTCATGGAGAATTCTGAGGATTGTATGATTTGGAAGGAAACTTCTGATGGGTGATATTATGTTTCTTTAGCTGTCTCTATATACTACAAAGTTTCGGATGAGATCCCTCTATGGGCGAAAGTGTGGATGAAGAATTTGACTCCCAAAATTAATATCTTCTTTTGGATCTTTATCCAAAATAAGGTGCTAACCCTTGACAATCTCCATAAG
This sequence comes from Cryptomeria japonica, assembly GCF_030272615.1. Classification (NCBI taxonomy): domain Eukaryota; kingdom Viridiplantae; phylum Streptophyta; class Pinopsida; order Cupressales; family Cupressaceae; genus Cryptomeria; species Cryptomeria japonica. The sequence continues at coordinate 532,275,157 of NC_081415.1, forward strand.
CATGTATTTGTTTTTCCTAATAGGTGCTCTCTTTGCTACAGGGAGGAGTCTGCCTACCATATCCTCTACCAATGCACTTTCAGTCAGGATATTTGGAATATAATTTTGAATAAGTGGAAGTTGAGTTGGGTTTTCTCGAACTCACTAGAAGAGTTCTGCCAACAATGGTTTTTCCCTAGCTCTAATTCTAAGAATGTTGAGCTTTGGAAACTTATTCTCCCCATTGTCACCTGGAACATCTGGAAGGAGTGTAACAACAATATTTTTAGGGAAAAAAGTGTGAACCCTGAAGTGGTGGTGGATAAAATTTATAGAGGGATCCATGATTTCTTATATGGCATTGATACTGGATTATCTGCTAAGGAAGATTTTAATGAAAGATGGAACCTTTCCAATAGCATAAATAGCAAGGATAAAGGTAGAGATGGTATTTTCTGGAGCTTTCCTCCCCAGGGATGCATCAAGGCCAATTTTGATGGGGAATCTAAGGGAAATCCTGGCAATGCTAGATATGGGGGTATTGTCAGGAATTTTGTTGGAGGTTGTCTTGTGGCTATTTCTGGTCCTTTGGGTAACCAAATGACCCCTGAAGCTTTGGTTGCCCTTAATACTCAGATTATTGATAAAAATATCAATCATGACAAATTATGGTTGGAGGAGATTCTCTTAATATTATTAAATGCCGAAAGGGTGAAGCTGAGGCTTCGTGGTCTATCGAAAATATCATTTTTAAGGCCAGAGAAATTATTACTAGTTTTAAATATGTTATTATTGATCATGCCTTTAGGGAAAAGAATGTCATCATAGACGGTCTTGCTAATCTTGGCATTATATCCGAAAAACAAAGTATATTAAATGGTGAAGATAATATTGATTTCAATATTAAAGACCTCATTAGAAAGGACAAAGTTATGGGGAAACAAAGATTGCATTTTAATCATGGTTATATTGATGATTAAACATCAAAACTTAAAAAAGGAGATGATAGCTTGTCAGAAGGGCAGAGTTTTAAATAAGAATATTAAAAATTCGCATGCTTTGTGGGTACTTATTTTCAAGTGTCCGAGTGTCATCTGGAAGCTCGGTTCGAATTTGCTGAAGCAAAAAAATTGCAGAACGAATTCAAGATTGAGAGCTGACCTTAGAAGAGAGGAACCCGATAACCTTTCTAGATGGCGGGAGATGCCCAAGGTCTGGACGAAGTTGGAGAAGGGTTTTATGACACTGTTCATGGAAAAAATGGTGGATTATGACAAAAGCAGAGTTAACTTGGCGGTTACTAGAGTGATTGAAAAATGGAAAAATGGCACTTTCAAAATCCATGGTGTCAAATTCAAGCTGGACGCGGACCTCATCTCTGCAGTCACAGGTATGACCCATACTAGCCTCAATTTCTTTAGGGACCTGAAAGTCTCCAATAATGTTGTGAAGCTCTTTCTGCACAAAGATAAGGAGAGACATAAATTAGGCAAAGCGTCTGGGGGGTATTATGAAGTGTATAACATTAAAAAATTTGGGGGTTTTGTGCTTAATGCCATTATGGAGTATATCACTATGGAGGGCCCCTTCACTAGGGTCCATACCTATCACTTTGTGCTTTTGAACCACTTTAGGCATGAGAAAAGGGTGTCTCTTCCTTATTACCTTTTCAGGTCCATGTCGTGCTCATTGAACAAGCATAGTAAGAACCCCTCTTCTCCTGTGCTACATTATGGTCTTATTTTGCTCATTTATCAGCATTGTAAGATTTTGGCGATTCAGGAAAACAAAATGTTGTTGGTGTCCCCGGGAAAAGGCAAGAGGAAAAGTGAGGATTCTAGGCCCAACAAGGAAGAGAAAAAATAGAGTAAAAAGGCTAAAAAAGGCTCTGCGGAGAAAAATGTGGAGGACATAGATTTGAGCCCTAAACATAAGGATGTGGAGGTTGATCTTGAGTATTCAGGAAAAGAAGGTAGTGATATGGAGACTGGTGATACTGACAGGGTAGAAAGCTAGAAAGATGAGGAAGTGGGGGAAGAGGAAGGAGGAGAAGAGGGAGATTCCGATCGGAAAAGCTCAGTCAAGGAAACATCCAGAATGGACAGTGGTAATGAAAAAGAAAACTAGGAAGAGGATGAGGGTAATAAGGAGGAACATACCCATAGTGTGAGCCCTAGTGATCTCAACAACCAGCCTATGGAGGAGCTGGATAACTAGAAAAAAAAGTAGGACAAGGAAATGGAAATAGAGCTAAACAAGGATAAGGAGGATACGAGCATGGAAAAGGATAGAGCTGGTGATGAGATGAATACTAGTATGCTTATCTTGGATAAGCTTAAGAACTAAACTGATGCTCATCTAGGTTTCGATAGATGGGTTTATGAAAGAATTAATAAAATGGAAAAAAGGCTAAACATCAGGAAGAGTAGGGACAGAAAGGTGAAAGCAACCTAGAGAAATGGAAAAAGGAAATGGACGAAAAGTTGGAGAAGCTGGAAGTTCAGATCAGGAAGCCGGAGGAAGGGAAGGCGGCCATGAAGAACTTCTTGATTTTGATTCTAGAGATCCTCAACTCTACAACCAGGAACATGGAGGAAATAGGCAAATACCTTGATGGTGCTAGCCCTACCAAGTCTATTATGAACTTTTATGGTGAAGAGGCTGCTACTGAGGCTGGGAATGTGGATAGTGCTCTTGTAGGTGCAACTAAAAGGACCAGAGCGACCTTGAAAAAGGCTACCTCGGCTTTGTCAAAGGAAATCCCAATTCTCATGGAGAATATCAAAGAAATGCAAGGGATTAGCGAGAAATTGGCTAATGCCCTGAAAAAACATAATGTAATTTGTCTTTTTTCTATTTTTGCTGCTTGTTGCTAGTAGTGTTGGAATTTTGTGATGGCTTTTGTCCAGTACTTTGCTGGGTTTTTCACTGTGTGTCCAGTTTAGTTTCTTAATGCTTTTATCTTTTATGGTTCCTTTGTAAATGGTTTTAGGCTCCCTTCAAAACTTGAATTTTCCGTAATCAAAAACTCATATTAAAGCAAATGTGAACTTCATTCTAAAAGGACAATTGTCATAATTCATAATAAAAAGTATTAGGATAGAGGTTGAAAATTACCATATGTCATACTCTGATAAAAATAATACACTTATTTACTTCTCTATCCTCAATAATAATGGTTGTGCTTCTGTAATTACCTTGAATTCACAAACAACATTTTGTACCACTTTCAAATTAATCCAATCTATCTTCAAATCACGATCAAACCAAGATCAAATAATAGATAGAAATCAACCTTATAACCTATTCAATTCTTTAATCATAGTATTTAATGATTATATGCCCTAAAAATATACAAGTTATCATAACACAAATAGTGATCATAATCATTTCAATATGGAAGAGAAATCCTATTAGATGGCACAATCCACTCCTCCAATCTTCTCCTACGATGACAATTTTGTTGGAATTCAATCTTCAAACAATAACTATCCTTGATTTACAGTGTGTGTGCTCTATGAACTTCCTTTTGATAGCGGTTGTGCCTAATAAATTTTGCAATCTCCTCTTTGGAAAATTATTTTAGATAATTAATTTAAAAACAATCTGAAAAACTCAACTCTCTTTCTGAATAAGATTTGAATTTATTACAAAAACAATCCTTTGCTTCCACAGATCTGTAAACCCCTCTATGATCACTGAACTATCTACCAAAGGAAGCAACTTATAATCCTTGAACGATCCTTCCTTCTTTTCAACTGGCAAAAATGATTCAAATAAATCTTCTTTCATACCACATGAAGATGTGTAGAGGTGTACAAAGAAAAAGAAACTCCAATATGCTACAACACACAAAAAAGTAATTTTTATTGGAAAAACTTTATTTTGTTTTACTTTACTAAAAAATGATTTACATTAGCCTCTTATATAGAGGACAATATAAGTTTAGAAGATTTTGGAGATAACTAACTTAGCCAACATAATAATAAAAATAATTATACATCACAATGAGGATTCTAGAAACATCTAGAATATAGTAGAAATTAAGTTTATATTTCTATCAATAGGCTCAGCTCCGAGGGAAGGTATATCATTATAAACTAAAAGGAATTTTTAGAAATCATTTTAAAAGTATACTTTCTCTAGATTGGATTAGAAACATATAATTTAACATAGAAAAAATAGAAGCAAGATCAAAATGCATCCCACATCAAGCAAATGAAGATAATTTTTTATCGAGTTTTGGAGAGTAAAGCTTACAACACACCATATCGTACTACTATTTATAATCAACATAACCATTAAATAGAAGAAGCAGAAAGTGAAATAAACATGGAGGAATATTATTAGAGAAATGTAGTGGAGGGAGAAACATTGTGGATGGATCTATTCGTAGGTAAGAGGGGCAGTAAACTTTAGTACTATCTCATTGACTATGTTGGAAATGGTCTCTATGAGGGCATGACCTTGGGCATTGTGGAATACCCCACTGCCTCCCACCACTGTGACCTCCCTCTTTGGTAATGCAATGTTGTCTTTGCCTCAGAATTCAATGCTACTTTCTTTGTATTTTAACCCTTTAAATTTGGTTGTAAAAGCGAGCAATAGCATCTTGGGATCTTCATCTTCTACAGGACTAAGCAAGTGATAATAATATCCCCCCCCTTTTCCAAGAATGACAGATAAGTGGGGATCTTTGTCTTCTATTGGGTTGTCCTTAATCACAATAACATTAGTCATCAGGATACCCAAGGTCCCTCCTAGAGGATTCATGGGATTTAGACTACCATTAATAATATTTGTGTTGGGAAAAGAGTTCTAGGTATGTGCAGGATCATGAGGGGCCAAAAGTGGCGATATTCTTACTAAAGTTCTTATTGATGGCTGATTGAAAAATATCCATAGCTTTCAAACAATATCACATTTTTTGAATCCAAAAAATGCACCACATTCTATGCTTCGTATACTATAGGATTAAAAAATTAAAAAATTGAATTTCATAAAGTTTTGACCAAGTTATGGCTGTGAGACATACAAGAATTTTATATTTTTAAAAAGTTGCAGTAAAAAAACATAATTAATTATTTATTTTAAAGAAAAATACAAATAAATATCTTACATCTGGACACGAGTCTTCTACTTAAATCTAAAATTTTATTAAAAATTATTAAGATCCGACTGTGATTAGGGTGGTCAAACATACATTTTTTTGTCAAATAGATTTATTTGCTTGAAAAACAAAGCTAGTAGCTTAGAAACTACATTCAATTTGCTACAAATTTTATTCTTAGATATTTTTGAAATAATGTTGGTAACTTATTCAAAAGTTTATGTCAATTTTCCTAGATTTTTTTCTGGTTGTCATTGCCACTTAATGGCCTTTTTGGCCCACCATGATCTTGCACATACCCTTCTAAAGGCCTAAGCTAGGACCATTAATGCCAAGGGAAGGAATGAGTGAGCATATGTCCTACACTCCTCCATTTACATTATTCGGTGGAATAGTTGATTCCACTCCAAGAGGATTTTGAGGATTTAGCCCATCGTTAATAATATTTGTGTTGGGAAAGGATTTTTGAAAGCCTAATCTAGGAGCATTAATTCCAAGGCTAGGAATGAGTGAGCCTATGCCTTGCACTCCTCCGTTGGTGGAAGAGATGGTCACTTGGTCAAAGAAAGGAGAATTGTTGATGGCTCCACTTTGAATGGTCAATGGGAGAGGACTGTTACCATTCCCACTAGCTCATACAACAACCCAAGTATTTCTTGATAGGAACTGTAGTAAATTGTTTACATTTCCCATGCAAATTATTTTATTTTATGACTCTTGCATTTCTATTTTTTTCACCAATCTAAATATTCCTTATATTTGTTTGTGCTTTCAAAATCATTCATCTTTATATCATGTTATGCCTAGATTAGTTAGGGGCAAGGTCATCTTCTCAGTTTGGGAGTAATTTGTGTAATTTTAGTATAATTTTGATATTTTTCATCAATTAGTTGCTATTTGAATTTAAGATACTTTTATGATTTATTATTAAGATATTAGTTAAAGCTATTTTATTAAATTTTTTCAAAATTTTCAAGTTAGAATTTAGAATGATTTATTTTTGTATTATTAAATTCTTATATTTCAGTTATATCAAAATCTAAAAATTATATTTAAAATGTGTTTAAATTATATTTGTAACTAGGAAAATAGGGGAAAGCATCAAAGCAATTAAATTAGCCAACCACAAAGCTAAAATGTTATGAAATAGATCCTAATACATTCAATAGATGTATGGAAATTAAACACTTAAAATTGATGGAAAAATGATGGTAAAACTGACAATGTAAGGATACTCAAAGTGTGATTGAAAGTGAAGAATAAAGGAGTCCAATTTATAGAAAAAATGGGGATTGACTGGATGGCCAAGATTGATCTGAGACTAAAAATAATCAACATACAAGATTAAGTGCACAATAGAGTTGTCATTCACGGAAGGATGAAGATAGAAGATGAGAAGATATTATGAAAATAAATAATAAAATATTTAACTATCTTCTCATAAATATCAAATTAGCAAGTTGAAAAGAAACAAGAAAATTCTAATAATTAAAAAGTATTAAATACCTTCATTCAAAAAAATAAAATAGAAGAATTAAAAATAAATTAAATATCCTCTCACAAAAAGTAGATTTTTGAAGATGCATACCTCATTTTTGAATTTAAAATTAAGATTAATGAGATATTGCCAAAAAGATTGATTTTTGAAAATCAAGGAAAAATATTAGTTTCCAAATCTGGAAATTAGGAGGATTTTATGAAAAGATTTAATAATTAAAAATATTAAATATTTCCATATAAGAGGATAAAATAGAAGAATAAAAAATTAAGAAAATAAGGAAATAAAGATGAATGAATAAATAAAATTTATTAATTATACTTATTTGGAGGAAGATAAATATGATGAATTAATAAAAATGATTTATTAATTTATTGCTCATATTTATGAATTAGTTAATTAAATACAATGAATTTATTTAATTAATGGACAAAGGGGACAAATAAATAAATTATGAAATTTATTTATTTAGGACTTAGAAGAATTGTTAGTAAAAGGGGGGTTTAATTAATTAAGTAAACCTAAGAGGCACTATGTGCATGATATGTTAAAAAAATAGGAGATAAAGGTGTTGATCATTTTTTAGTGTCTACAATATTTTTATGATAAATATTTTTAAATAATGCTTGTAATGATTATTTTAAATATTTGTACAAATTTACAAACTATATATATATATATATATATGATAAACTTATAAGGCACTGAGAGGGGGGTATGAATCAGTGCAAGCAAAAACAATATGAATCTATTCACCAACTAAAACAAATTAAAACTTAACGAGCATAAGAGGAATATCACCACATAAGCTAATGCCCAATAAAACAAATTTCACATAACACAAGAGATTTATACGGGGAAACCCAAAAGGGAAGAACTACGGTGGGAGTTAACACCCACAAGATTCACTATTTGTAGAATAGAAAACTTGACCGGTTAAGGTCTTACAAATATGCCTTGTTAGGAGCAGACCCAATTAGGAGTCACCTAGTTAAGGGATTTTCTATGATGATCCCCATTAGAAGATTTGATCTATTAGGATCAACCCCACGAGAGGATTTAAGACTCTGATATAGAGCTACCCTGCTAGGGGATTTACAAATTAAGGCCTATTAGGACCTACCCTGTTAGGGGATTTTACTGCTACAAACTTTTAGGAAAACAACAGTCAAATGATCTTCATGTAACACCTATGTGTCTGATAAGATCTTCTTTAGATCCTTAAAACTTTAACTACCCATCAATATAGAACTTCACTAATCACTGCACAATCAAATTCACATCCTTTGCTAATGATCTCACACTCTTACATACACACACGGACTTGATACCTCATCACACTTTTTATAAACATCTCTTAGTCGGCTACAACCTTGGAACAATTTCCTAGGTTCAATGAATCTATACATTTTTACATTACATGTCTTACTTATGTCGGCCACCGACATGAGAAATAAACAACTAGACAAAACATGTATTGTTTTATTGATTTAACACTACCAGTTAAGAGTTCATCAAAATGCCTACTCTATCATACCTAAAAAATTTTGCCAACTTGTCCCATTACTCGATCCACAATCCATTATTTGATTCTCTATTCCAACATATTTTTTCACAATAATTTCTTAGCCCACATAGGGTACAAGGATGTAAATCCCAACATTTGTATTTCATATGTCCTTTCATATTACAATGTGAACACTGCACACTTTGCATGCTCTACATTCTTTCTGTTGATTTGGTTAAACGTAGAACACCTGTATCATTACCTATCATATACCCTATACCTTCATATTTGGGCCTCATTATTGGCTCAATTGGATCCTTCATTCCTTGTTCATTTTTACCCAACCATCTTCCTTTATAACCAATTTTCTCCATTATTTTCCAACTAACATTATCTTAAAAACAACCTTTGTCATCACAAATCACACTTGGAGATTTACCATCCTCAACTGAAAAAAAATTAGCTACATCATCCATATCAAATGAATACTAATCACTTGTATCACATGCGGCATCACACACCGAAGATTTTGACATTAGATTCTTTTCTATTTTTTTTCAACAATTGTAAGAGTTCTTCCAAATCTTCATTCTTCTTTTATACTTCATCAAACAACTTTATTTTTTCCTTAAATTCTCTATTTTCTTTTATATTAATATCATTTTAACTTAATTTCTCATAAATATCTTTTCTCAATTGCTTTGTAGTTTCTATCAATTCTAAATTATACTTTTTGACTTTCAACAATTCTTCCTTCAATAGATCCTTCTCACATATTAAACTTAAATTTTATTTCTTTACTTTTTTCCTATCTTGCCCATTCATAAATGGTTGAAACTTTACCTGATGCTATTGCTTGTATAATTGATAGTTATTCCTCTTTGCTCAGATCTGCCTTTCTTCAACTTTCTTCAACTAAAGCTTCTCCTTGTCTTCTACACATAGCTTCCTTTTATTTTTGCAATCAACACTTAATACACATGATACATTCTTGCATGCTTCTTTACATCAATTGATCTCAATTTACTATAATTATTTCTTTCATCCAAACTGCAAATTTCATTCAATGATCTTCTTTGACGATGCCATCAAAAATATTCTTTAGGAGTGCTCTCAAAATAAACACATGCAACAAACAAGATCAAGAAAGAATGCACCAAAAATCTTGAAGTCTATGTTTTGATTCTCCTTCAACTCATGCAAATCGGCCTTCTATCATTGATTATTTCTCTAATGAATTCGTACCACTCTTTCTCTCATTTCGAGCAGAGCTACAACCTTAAATCCATAGCTCATCCTTATTGCACACTGATTACAATCCAAGATTGACCATTTGTTACCTTGCACACTAATTACCTCTTTTTTTCTCAACAGCTATACTCTTCTCTTAACAATGATATCAAATACAATCCTTTCTAAGAATGGCAATGTTCTCCTTAGTCTCTTAGTTCAACCTCGCTCTAATACCACTTGTGGGAGGTGGATGGAGCAAAAACACTCACAAATTTAACAATTTCAATCACACAAAGATTATCACAGAAAATAATAAACACAAAAATTAATATTTACACATAGAGGTTATATTGTGTTGCAGCACCCAAAACATATTTTTATTGCTTGCAAAAATCAAATTACATCTGCCTCTTTTATAGAGGATTTCAGAAAATTCTAGAATGAAAAATATTGTATATAACAGTCAGTTTTGCATGACTGATGGAAATAACAAATTGTTTGAATGATTGGCTAACTGCTAGGTTGAATGGTGGAATTAAAGGCTCACTGTTGGAGCTGTAAAGAGCACTTGCATGGTGGACTTAGAAGTTGACGGTTTAAATGCAGCATGCATGCTTGCGGAGTAACTAGAGATGGAACTTGGTTGGCTTTGCATATTAATCCTTTTCATGCATATACTACTGCATGGTCGGTGCATGATCTTTCTTGCATGCAGAAGAAATTATCGATACTTCCAATAGGTTTTATGTGAATGATGAGGTAATTCCCCTCCAAATATGTAATGTATTTTTATATAAATTTGAGCTAGATAGTTATACCAATAAGAGTAATATCTCATGCTATCTATGTTCAATCATGACCTAACTTTATAAATTATAGTTAAATTTGTAAAGAAATCAAGTGCCTTTAGGTGTCTTCCAATACCATGTAGTAGTAGTTAGATAATACAAGTTAAATATTGTTTACTAATTAGAAGAGAGTTTATGCATGTGTTAAATATATATCAATTAGAAACATGCATATTTTCTAAGTTCTAAATGATGTTATTATAATAAAATAGGGCAATGTGCAGCAACAACTACATTTCTTATTAGAGTAAACAAATCTGAAGAAAATCAATGGTCTAAGTTACCATGCAACGGATTTGATAAAGTACATAATTGTTTGGAATTATTCAAAATCTAATTTAAAAAGACAAATGTAATCCAATTCATGTTGAATACTCCACAAAACACATCAATTACCTTAGAAAAGTACAATAGCCAATTACACTTAGAATGATTTCTAATTAAAAAGATAGTCTAAAGAAAGAAAAAAATAACCTTTTTATTCTTACTTTTCTAATAATTGTTTTTCCTTAAATATTAAGAAATATGAAATTGAAAAAGATTATTAATTACAATATTATTTTTTCTTATAAAAAAATTCTTAAATGTAATATTAGACAAATAAAAAAAATACTAAATTTCTACCGTCTATAATATTATATTATATTGAATATTTCTAGATGTAATTAAATGATACTTCTAATATCAGCGCAATATATGACAATCAGATTGAACAAATAGATGAAAAAAATATGTCGGTAAAAAAATCATATTGAAACCAACAAAATGAAATTAAAAATTCAAGGGCATGTATGTTCGGCCACCTCAAAGCCAACGTAGAAAAGAATGAAAAACATTAAAAATAGCTCAATAAGATGAAAATGGACGTGAAACTTCGGAAAGACCGGTAAACAGACAACTAAATAATAGGAAATTTAGATATTGTGGGATTTCATGTTCTCCATAGGAAATAACGGCAAGGGAAAACATTACCGGCCTGCGACACATTTATTGCAATAAGAGGGCATCTTCTAAGCATTGCATATCACAATATGGCAAATTTCTTTTCATTCTTCTTCTTCTTTTTCTTATTCTCTGGCACTCTCCAATTGCGAGCAGATGCTCACCCTCTCTGGAGTGAATATTTCTAGATACATAATTAAATGATACTTCTAATATCAGCAATATGACAATCAGATTGAAATGGTGCTGTATGGAAACGCTAAACACTGTCTCATTACGGAGCATCACATCCATTTATTTTACTGCAAGCACAGAATGCGGGTGGGTAACTTATAACGAATGGATTCCCTTATGAATTAACTCAGGCTCTTCTCACGCTCTCGCCAATTTCACTTCCCACTTTCACTTCATTATCTCTGACATAAATGGCAGACCGTCCGGGGGTGGACTGACCTTTTTCATGGCTCCTTTTGACTGGGAGCCGACTGTAGATCCCAGTTGTCAATCGCTTGGTCTCTTTAATCAGACATATGACGAAAATATCTCCAATCAAATTGTCGCTGTGGAGTTTGATACGTTCCAGAATTTTCCCTTCGATATGGACGACAACCATGTGGGAATCGATGTCAATAGCGTTGTTTCCAAGATGAACACATCTGTGAGCCCGCGTTTTCTCAATAATGGCCTCCCATGGGACGCATGGGTGGATTATGATGGCGTAGCTAAGAAGCTTCAACTATATCTTGTGTCTTCAGACGACCCTGCCGTTTCTTTTGGAAAGCCCACAACACCAATCTTGTCGTATGATATAGACCTCAGTCAGTTTCTTCCTCAGAACATCACCATTGGCTTCTCTGCTTCTCCTGAGTTAGATTTCATGGAGTCTCACTAGATCTTTAATTGGGAGTTTTCTTATCAATATTCATGGGAAATCAACGCACAGCCAAAAAATCCAGTGCACCAGACAAATAAGAGAAGAAATGCTATTCCGCTGTTTGTTACAGTTTGAGTGGCAGTGGGTGTGACATCAATGGTCGGTTTGATACTGCTCTTGGCCCGGCGGCGACATGGTAACACCAACAAATTGAAAAGCAGAGAGCTAGACAAACACTGTGCTCAAGGCCCTCGTAAGTTCTCCTACGCTGTCCTCCGCGCTGCGACGAAGAACTTCAGCAACGATCGAACGCTTGGAAAAGGAGGCTTCGGACAAGTCTACAAAGGCATCTTGTCTGCTTCAAAAGAGACTGTGGCAGTGAAAAGAATATCTCATGGCGCCAAAAAAGGGCAACAGAAATATATCTCAGAAGTGAATATATTATCTAAGCTAAGGCACCGGAACCTTGTGCAGCTCCATGGATGGTGTCATGAGAAGGGTCGCCTGCTTCTTGTCTACGAATTTCTACCGAATGGAAGTCTGAACATATATTTATTTGGGGAGCAGAAGAAAGGTGATTTGAATTGGGATAAAAGATATAGCATTACATCTGACATAGCCTCTGCCCTTTTGTATCTCCATGAAGAATGGGATGAGAGTGTTATGAACAGAGATGTTGGATGGAGAATTCACAGCAAAGCTAGGAGATTTTGGCCTGGCAAGAATGGTGGAAGGTGGGCGTGCAGTCTCTGACACAACAGTGGTGGCAGGCAAATTTGGATATATTGCATTTGAATATGTGGTTACCAAAAAGGTAAGCTTAGAATCAGACATCTTTAGCTTTGGAGCAGTGTGTCTAGAAATTGCATGCGGGAGGAAGGTTATCGACTGGACCCTGGATGACCATCATTGGAGATTAGTCGAATGGGTTTGGGACTTGTATGGAAAGGGAAAGATTTTGGAAGCCGCAGATTCAAAGCTGGGTAGAAATTTCAACGGTGAGGAGATGGAAAGGGTGCTGTTAGTGGGTTGTTGTGCTCTCACCCGGATCCGAAAGCCAGACTGAGCACAAGATAGGTGGTCGATATCCTGAAATTGAAAGCTCCACTCCCTCCTCTTCCTCCGACTTATCCAGAAACTGTGTACACTACCTCTCATGGTCCTGTCTTTGCTTTATCATCCACGTCTGATGGAACATTTTGTACTGCGGAGAGCACCTCCAAAATTGAGAGTACCTAAACAATATTTATATCCCATTTAATAATCATGCTCATCACAATTTGCCAAGGATGCAATTTGTGGTCTTCGTATCTATTATAAGTAGAAGCTGCAAGGGATATGCCCATAAGAAATTGGAGGAAAAATATAAATAAATTCAATATTGCATGATGAAGTATACAAAAGTATACATCTATACACATGTAACATTGTACATTATTTTTAATACAGTTAGTTTCTTTTGAACAAGTGGCATCTAGTTTGGATCAATAAATATTACATAAGAGTGTCTTTCTATTGGCAAGTCCTTTTCTAAAGTCACAATTCAATGCATTGAAACACCTTAGAAATCCTTAATTTTAAATTTTAAGTTACATAATGAGATATATTAAAGTATAGATATATATAGATTTATCAATGTATAAAATAATTTGGTACAACTTTTTTGCTGGATATCTTCATTAGTTTGAAACAATTGGATTGCTTTGAATAATTAGCAACAAATTTGGACCATCAAAGCAACATAAGACTTTCAATAAAACTACAACAATCAAAGGTGTTCCTACATCATAAGTTTAATTATTCCCTTTAATCTTTAGACATAACATTCATCTCATCGTCTTTATAATTATATTTATAAAATCAAATCAAATTTCAACTTTTTTGGGGGAAAGCTAAGAATAATTCTAATTCCAAACTCGATTATATTCAATACACTCTACAAGAATGTTATTCTTCATCTAATAGCCAATTTTATTCTTGGTTGTGGACTAGGAATAAGATTAACTTGATATAAAGATACTCCAATTGGAATTGATATGTTTTAAGATAATGATTTTTCATTATATAATCTAAAAATTAATAGAAGCAACAGAAAATGACGTTGGGTACATATCAATTTATTAGCTGATTTTAAGAAAGAGATATCATATGTTATGAGGAGAAATGTTACGGGTTTGAAAATACCTAAATATTCAATTCTTAATATGCATCTAGATATTAAAGTTAAGAAAAAAGGCTATGTACAATTAGTTGAATTCTTAAATTAAGACAAGGAAAACACATGAATCATGGTGTGTTCTTAATATTCTAATATCAGCGTTCGTTTAGTGGTATTCCTATATGTCACCCACCCAAGTTGGGAGAAATTTTACATTCATAATAGTGTATATCTATTAACTGATATAAGCCTCATTTCACCAGCATAATTTGTTATTGTTATTAACAATAGCAAGACATATGATAACCAAACTTATTCCAAACAATAGGTAAGGATAGTTTCCTTATGATTATATGAATTTCATCTTGTGAAAGGCACAATGCTCTTTTAATAAATTTTAATTCAATCAAAAACTCCCCCAACTCAAGATTTTGCAATGCTTATTTTGAAATATTTTGTTTGAATTGAAATAATTTTACTCACATATGATACCTTCATAATAGAAATCTACAATAGTTCTACTATTCTAAGGATGAATTATGAAGTACAATCTAAATTTCTAATAAATAAAATTCATGCAATCAAATCGAAAAATTACAATTTAATAAATACCTTATCAAAATTATAAGAAAAATAATCTTCCTTCAAATGACCAACAGATAGTACCAGAAAATAGTTAAACATTTATGAAAGCCATTCTTAGAAATCAATGACCTAGAAAATCATTACCCTTAAATTAGGGATCCCTAAAAATCTGTATCCTAAATTAAAGATCCCACTTATCTTCTAGTGGTTTTTCTTGATATACCCTTTCTAGCACACCTACCATGATAAGTGGTGCAGCAGCACCTAAGAGATCAACAAACCAAATGAAGCCAATGAAGATAATGAAGACATTAGGAGATGAGAGGATGATGAACAAGATCAATTATTCCATATTAAAGCCTATTATGGCTTTTGGCAATTCAAAATGTATCAAGTTGGATAAAATTGTCAAAGTTGCAAATTTGTCCTAAAGGACCCAAAATTTGAATGTAATAGGGTTAGATGAGTTTTTATGTTTTGAATAAATGTAATAAGGCCTGAAAGGTCCAAAAATGTCAATTAGGAGTGTCAATTTATTGCTAAGATGAATAATGTAATATTTGAAATTCAAAATGCAATGGCTTGTTAGTAAAATGGTGGGAATTAGTTTTTAGGGAGTTTTAACCCAAACTAATCCTCAAAACCAACTGGAAATGGTTGGGGAAGTTATTATAAGGCTATATAAACCTTTTTCAATGCCTTGCACAGACATGGGAACTTGTGTATAGACTGGAGCAGCAAAAAGGCAATAAAATTCATATTTTCAAGCAATTTTAAGGAGTTTTTGGTATCATTTTGTTCATTCTTTGATTGAAAATGTCATTGTGATTCATTGAAGGACATATTTACATATTAGTTTCCTTTATTGAATTCTTGGTCGAGGGTTTTGTATCAAACTCCATTAATTTGCTGACTGCCCTAACAATTTGTGAGGTTTTCTTTCAAGTTTTGATAGGATTAACATGAAAATCATCATTCCATGAGTGTTTCAGGCCTAATACTCATGGAATGATCTGTTTCTAACATGTATCAATAGTTTTTACATGAATACATGCATAAAATGAATGGTTTGTAGGTGATCACCATGAGAAGTTGCAAGATTTTATGAGGAAGTTGGTGGCTAAGGAGTAGCAGCAGGAGATCCGTCCATTGGAGGTGGTATTTTTATGATTGCTGTAGTTTTATTATGCCAATGAAAAGGTGAATCAATCATCAATTGGTCAAAGAAGTGATTGGAGTGTGGATTTTGGTAAGATCTCACTTTTTGAGTGTGTATTTTCCACATAACTATAAAAGTTTGAATCCTTGTGAAACCCCCACCACCTTCTGCATCAATAAGCTAATGCATTTACTATCATTACACTACACAAATATGATCCTCAATTGAAAGATTTAGAATACATACAAAAATTTATCTACTAACAAACAAAATATAATCCATTTTTAAGTACATAAAAAATCTTGGTAATTATTTTAAGAGAAAGGTTATCGTTTCTTACTAATCTTAAAGAAAAGATCTGGCAACTATACAAAATCCCATATATCTTAGCATTGTCCTTGCATTACTATTGTAACAAAGGTAAAAATCTTGTAGTCCCTACATTCTTGAACTATGTTGCTTTCAACAACTTAAGTAATGGGTGACGATGAGGACGAGCTTCCTATATTGTTTCAAACAAACAATTATCAAAAGATTTCAAATTTATTCAATCTTATGATTATTTTGCCGGATTTGAATTGAGGTCGATTGTATAGGCTTTACGACATGGTTTTTAATGGCTTTGCCATATTTGTTAAACTCAATGTCTTCAAGGATAGGAAAAGCTTGTATATCTTCTTCTCCATATTCAGAAACCACTGGAGATACACTGACATTTTTAAGAGGCATGCTTATGTTGCAAAATCAGGAGACAGACTTAAAATACATTGGTACAGTAAATTGTAAAAGCCCAATGACATAAAGATTGTTGGATGGGAAAGGAAATGGAAAGATCCTATTGATGAGAATACATAGATGGAGATAGTCAGAGATGAGGCTCACTGCAAACTTATGCTATATGATGGGCTTTATGCAGTGACAGAATTGGAAAGGCATGCTTATGTTGTCTGGTCATAAGGTTAGCTTTTTGGGTGCGTCGAGTTAAGTACCACAAGTGTGTAACAAACAAAATATTATCACATAATTGTTTTGAGCTTTGGTTTTAAGCATCTATATGTCTTTTGTATGAAAATGCAGTTAATCAGTCCTAGGGGAAATCAACTAGGAAATTAAACAGAAGCATGCGCGGTTTGGAAAAGGTGTTTTTATATTATATTAAATTAATTTTTGATTAGTTACGATTAATTAAAAGTGTGATAGGCTTGTACCATTACATAATCATTAAAAAGTGGGATAGGCAAAAATAAATACCTTAGGTCAATATTGTGCAAGGGTAATTGGAGTTGTGGATTCCAAGAAGTGATTTAAGTTCCCATAATTGAATCTTTTGAAAAAATAGTAGATATTATCCTCATAAGTAATTGATTAATGGAATAGAAAATAGATATTATCCTCATAAGGAATTGTATAATAGAACAGAAAATAGATATTATCCTCATTTAGGAAACTAAGATGATAGACTCTTTGTTTGCTCATTTTGTTAAGAATATTTGGCTAGGTGTTGACTTTGGTAGTCCAATTGATGAGGCTTAAAGACGAATAGCTACTTTTTGGAACCCCTCAAGAGTTAAAGGGGTTGAAATTTACAAATGTAGGAAGAGTTTGGTTGTTACCTTTGGGGATCTCAAAACCTCTACCATCTTAAATCTTGTTAGAATCTATGCTCCTAATGCAAAGCCTACTAGACACAACTTCTAGATCCCTCAATGAATTTAATGATCGAAAAAATATTGGAGAAAAGGATACTTGGAAGAGATTTTAATTCTCCCCTTTCTCCTTCAAAGAAATTAGGAAGCTTGGAGGTGCATTTTTTTGACAACATGGAGGATCTCTCAAAATTCATTTCTAATTTTAGTTTACTAGATGTTGATCTTAAAGGATTACAATTTACAAGGTCAAAAAGGAGACAAGGGAACAATCATATTCAAGTTGATCTTGACAAATTCTTAATCCCCATTAGCAGGAATATTCTATCAAATATCACCTTGATTGGGGTTCCTAGAATTTGTTTGGGCCACAATTCTATTCTATTAAACTGAACGGATGAGGCTCCCAAAGGTCCTTTCCCTTCTAGAAATGATTTCATTTAATTTTGGTGGTGGTGGCTTCGGATGATATTTCTATTTTTAATTTAAGTTTATTCAAAGTGTCAGCATTATTGTTGATTGTATCAACAAAAGGATGTTGATGCATGATTTACTATTTTAAATAGCATTAACAATTATTATAGAGTTATCTTTAATTTTTATTTGGTGGATATTATCTATTTTATAAATCTCTTTTCTCAGAAAGAAAACTTGACTTCTAGTCTTACGGTTAATATGATTTTATTATATTTTTTAAAGGACATACTAATTGGCTCATCGTGTTCCTATCTAATTGGATAGTCAATACTTTCTATTCATATAAGCCTTTCCATACTCTATCCAAAATCAATTTTGTTCATTCATGAGAGTGATTCCATTTGAAATATTCTCACAAGTTTAAAAATTAGCTTTCCCATCTTCATAAGCAAAAATCTTATAAACTCAAAATTAGAAAAACTTTAATACCTACATAAAAAATTATGAAAAATTTATAATTTTAAATTAATCAATTCCAAGTTTAGCAATATATTATGTTTAAATATATTTCTAAGTTATTTAAAAAGATAATATAACAATAGAAGTATATTTCATTTTTCTTCTAGTCTAAGTTCTAGGTGGTTCTACCAGTATAAGATTTTGAGGGGCATTTCAAAATGTGTGGGTCATTTGTCATTTCCTCTCTATTTTAGCTAATGTAGAAGTTGGTTTCCCCATATTGTTCAAGGGTTCCTTGTTCTCTCATTCCTTTATTGTGTTATTTATAGTTGAAGGTGTCTTTGTTTATTGGTTTCATTGGTTAACCCATTCTTTGACTTTTTTCTCCTCTATTCAAAGTGTATATGGTTTAAGGTTTCAAGGTCCTTTGGAAAACCCTCTACAGAATTAAGATTCTATTAAGGGTTGTGTTCTGTGTGTCCTCCTCTTTAACGCTTTGATCCTTTGCTAGCCTTTGGCTTTGTTTTAGATTTTGGTCATCTCATTGCTTGTGAGATCCCTAGTAATTCATTTTTTATGTTGATTTATCTCTTTAGTGTGTGTGCATATAGCTTCTTCGATACACCTTCAATGAAAATGCTCCATTATTTTTCAAAGCATCTTGATTTATCAACTAATTATGGACTTTTTATGGGATCTTCTAAAATATAAGAGCTCATTGTGTATTCCCACTACTCCTCGCATATTCTACATAAATGTTTTCCTGATTTTCATAGTTGGAAGAATTTTTGGTAAATATATTATGCCACCATCTCAAGTGATAGAATATATTAAAGAGAGAGAAAAAGTATATGAAGGAATAGGTCATAAAATAAACCATCTTTTGGCATAGAATGAATCTCAAAAATTCCACCCTAACCTTCCCCATCTATTCTTGAAATTGTTCTAAACAACCACCCATTTTTGGCCTTCCCTTGAAAAGAGCTTTCTTAAAATGATAACAAAGGGAACATTGGAAATGGAATTTCACAATGAATTCCCTCTCTTCCCCACCTTCTCCATTTATTCCTAAATTTGTGGTAAACTACCACCTATTTTTGGCATTTCCTCAAAAAAGATCTTTCTTAACACAAGAAAATAAAGGGACCATTAGAAATGGAATTTCACAATGAATTCTAAGATATTGTTTTCTCGACATATTGGTAAGAAATGGTAATAAAAACTAATCATGCTCCAAAACTGTACAAGGGCCCAAATTATGAAAATATATCTAACAATTGTTGACAAAGGAGGTGAAACTTGTAGAAGATCCACTAAATCCCATTAGAGATTCATGAAAAGGGACAAGGTGTCCATTGTTTCCAATGGATGGAAGGATGCTAAAATTGGTCCTTGATCAATGTGATTACTTATTTTGATAAAAGATAATATACTGTGAAATTGTCCACTAGCATGTATACTTAACAACCTTTATAATTCCATCTAAAGTGTCAATTGAACATATCTCATTAGTATAATACATACCATGTTGGGAATACTCCAATCTCTAAGAATAGTTAAAAAATACAACGTAGATAACATATTAGAAAATACACCACCAACTACATTTCCCATTTCCTATTTTTGTGACTCATGATTCCAATCATACCTAAGGAAAAGTAAATTTATTTTGATACAATTCATATCCATCACACATTTACCATATATATGATGATGTCCTTACTCCTTCAAGGCATAATTGATAGGAAAAAAATCATCATACCTACAGAAATTTTATTCCAAAATTTAGATCATCATGCCTTAAATCTCCATAAGTTTCCACTTTTGTATTCTAATAATATAGAGAGAGAGAAAGTTTTATTTATCTATCCATTACATTTGTCTATCTAGTTATTATATTTTTATATCTATCTACTTTTATTTAATCATTTAGATCACTTGAATTTGTTTGTTATACCACTTTTAAACAAGTAGTTTGTTACTTCTAAATTTCAAAATTAAAGTATTAAAGATTCAAATTTAGTCAACTAGTTTACTTACTTTAAAGCTATTAAATACATGTTTAATACAATTTGATACTATGTTATGAATATTTAAATACATTCAATGCATTTGATCTATATATCAAATGTTTATCTTCTAATCAAATATTCTAAAGCACTTAACTAATCAATTGAAATACATTTCAATTTCGTAGGATAAAAAGTAAAAAATCTATATAATGTTCTTGCTTCTTATCTTCAATCTTTTTCAATTTTACTTAAGAAACACATTATCTTTATGTTTGATATCAAATATATTCTAGAATGTCATCTATTAAATAAAAATATTCAATTATTA
This sequence comes from Cryptomeria japonica, assembly GCF_030272615.1. Taxonomy (NCBI): domain Eukaryota; kingdom Viridiplantae; phylum Streptophyta; class Pinopsida; order Cupressales; family Cupressaceae; genus Cryptomeria; species Cryptomeria japonica. The sequence continues at coordinate 532,295,912 of NC_081415.1, forward strand.
AATTAAATACCATCCTCTTATTAATTTTTAAAAAACAAATATCAATTTGCCATTCTCAACTATATTTTGTAACTCCATGTTGATTTTGTGCATTTATTTAATCAGCTTATCTCAGAGGAAACCTCATTTTCCATAAAACTAAAAGGGAAAAGCAATTGCATTTTTTGAAAATCATTTTGAATGTACACTTTCTTTAGGTTGGATTAGAAACATATGATTTAGCAAATTAGCATAGCACAAATAGAAGGGAGATCAAAATCCATCTCACATCAACCAAATGAAGATATTTTTTTGTCGAGTCTTGTAGAGTGAAACTTACAACACACATAGGACGTACTGCTATTGACAATGAACATAGCCATTAAATAGAAGAAGATAAGCATGATATGAAAGAAACATGCAGGAACGGAGTAGGAGAATTAACTTAGTGGAGGATGACTTCATTCGTAGGTAAGAGTAGCGGTGAGCTTGACCACTGTCTCATCGACTGTGTGAGAAACAGTCTCCATGAGAGCATGGCCTTGAGCATTGTGGAACACACCACTGCCTCCCACCACTGTGATCTCCCTTTGTGGTAATGCAATGTTGTCTTTGCCTAAGAATTCAATGCTGCTACCTTTGTATTCAGAACCTTCAAATCTGGTAGTGAAGGCGAGCAACAGTGTCTCAGGATCTTCGTCTTCAGCAGGGCTGGGCAAGTGAAAATAATATCCCTCTCCCTTTCCAAGCACAGCAGAGGAGTGGAGATCAGGCCCTTCTGTTAGGGTGTCCTCAATCACAATCACATTAGTTAGCGGGATACCCGAGGCCCCTCCAACAAGATTCTGGGGATTTAGACCACCATTAATTATATTTGTGTTGGGAAAAGAGTTCTGAAGGCCCGAACCAGGTGCATTAAAGCCAAGGCCAGGAATGAGTGAACCTATGCCCTGGACTCCACTGTTAGGGATGAGGCCGAGGCCAGTGGTGGAAGAGATGGGCAGTTGGCCAAAGAATGGAGAATTGTTGATGGCTCCACTTGGAATGGTTAATGGGAGAGGACCATTCCCATTCCCATTCTGATTCCCAATGCCATTGAAGTTGATGTTATTTCCAAGCTGGTTTGGCAGGCCAGAGATTGCATTGCCAGTGCCTTGAAGTCCTCCAAGTCCAAGTCCAGGCTTGGCAGTGGGGTTGGGTCCTTCCGTTATATGATGCATGAAGAAGGTAATGGTCTTTGGACTTGAAGACCCTTCCTCTTCTTCTTTTGGGCTATCTGTCAATAATTTTCTATTTGCACTCACATAGCTACCCCACACAAAGAGAAGCATCAGAAAAAGAAGCTCTTTAGTCCTCGCTGCCATTCTCTTCTCCAAATTAAGATTTCTTTCTCCAAATTGATGGATATGAATGCGTACATAGAGTCTGTATATGTACAGGTGCCATAGGTCCACCATCCAATTACTTAGATATTAGTTTACCTGCTTTCCAATAGACAATGGAAATTCCCGCCTCAGCTTTCATCATCGCTCCACTGGTCCACGTAGAGGGTTAGTTTTTATTTGCAGGGTGACATCATTTTTTTTAATATGGTTTTGGTTGCCTGACACATTATCTTCCCTTCACCTGATCGCTGCAAACCTAATTTCCCATTTTATCCTCTACATATTGATTCCTCCCATCAGCTCATACCACGGCCCAAGTATTATATGATAGGAATAATAATGATCGTGACCTTTTGCATGCAAATTATTTTGAGTTGACGACTCTTAGCCTCTGAAAATCGTTCATCTTTAAATGATATTTTACCCATTTTAGGTTGTTAGGGGTAGGCTCATCCTTCTAATTCGGGAGTAAATTTAGTTTAATTTTGATATTATCTTACTTCATGGATTAGTTGCGATATACACATAAGATATTTTTGTGCGAATTTGGGATGTTTTATTATTAATCTATCAATTGAATCTGTTTAGAAGATTTTTAATGAAAATTTAAAGTTATTTAAAATTTCAGTATGGTTTTTTTTTTAATATTAAATTCTTACTTTCTTTTGATTATATCAAAACTTAACAGAATTATATATTAAATTATTTACTTAAATCGTATATTTATGATAAATATTTTTAAATAATGAGTATTTTAATCTTGATGCACCATCATTAGCACACATGTACACACAAGCACACAAATTTTTTATTTTGATTATAATTATCATAATATAAATGTGATTAAAAAAAAAATTGTAAGAACCACATTAGATAATATCACATTTTAAAAGAACATAAGTTCTTTGAAAATATTGGATGGAACAACAATCTTACAATGTTTTTAAGAAAGCTAATGGAAAGAAGATAATTTAATATATAGAAAAAGCTACATTACCAATGAATTTATACTAAACGTTAGAAAGCTAATATATAACAAATGGGCTTACTACTAGATGTTGCTATAGTTATAAAATTATGGCAAAAGCTACATTACCAACATATTTATACCAAAATTAGGCAGGGTGATTTTGTAAGAATTTTCAATGTAATTTTATAATAAGATATAGTCAATGACATTTAAAATGTTGGCATCTTGTAATAGTTTGGTAATATTTTCTAAGAGGTGGAGCTTAAATGGTTAGAGTATTGATTTCTCATTGTGGAGACCCAAGTTCATATCCTAAAGGGACATCTAATGTGGAATTCTAAATTGTTTCGCAATCTTCCATAATTGGGTTTCAATGTGTAGGTGGTTTCTAAATAAATGAATTAATATTAGTCTCATGGTTGTGCTTCCAAGAGCTTTCATTTCATACTCATAAATGATCAACAATATATAAAAATATTTCGGTGGTAGTCTTATGTAGAATAGTGTTCTTGTCACTAGTTTTCCTACTTGATTAAAAAGAAAAACCTTTGACCATCTATGTTGCATAAGGCTACAAGTTGGCTAAGTTACCATTATTCCCTTAAGTTAATAATTTTATTGGAACATTGTAGCTAACTTATGTCTTGTGCAATGTTTTTATGCATAAAATTCAGCCAAGGTGGTATAATTAGGTACCCAAGTTGGCCTTAGTGGCATCCACGACGTAAATAGGGTATACATATGAGGAGCTGAGTTTTATTTGATTATTATATTGTGAAATTTTTCTGCTAATGTAACTTACTAGGGCCTAGATCTCACATTTTGTAAAAACTTCTAAGAAATTTGCTAACTTGTAGCCTTGAGAGAAAAAAAAATTATGGAAACATCAATTTTATAATAAGTCCTACAAATATTCTCCAAATAACATTAAATTTGGATTATAGTAGCTTCAATTTAGACCAAAGTTTTATTTTTCATAAATAAGAAAAAAATTCCAATTTGAGAGAGAATGTGCTTCACAATTTGACCTCTTGAGAGTTTTGATTCTTTATTTTCACTCTTCAATTATCTTGATATTATGAGCTAATGTCACTTGTAATGAAATAACTTACATAAGAAATGAGCTTAATAGGAAATATGTTGTAACTACATGAGAATAATAAGGCACTTTGATGGGGAAAACCTCTAAAAGTATCTAAAACAAAAATTTAAAAAAAAAATGAGTAATTTATTGTGAAGACTATTTTGGTCTCACTATGGTGAGGCCTGCAACAAGAGGAAAATAAGAATTTTTCACACCTAATAAATCTCCAATTAGTGATGACATGGGAATTGAGAAGAGTGGTCCTGGAGATAATAAATTTATGAGCATGAAAACAACCAATGGAATCAAGGATGAAACCAAAAAAACAAAGAAATAAAACATTTTAAAGATGAAAAATAGAAATAGGAAGGCTTAAAGTGAAGGTTGACCAAATATTTTTTAGACAAGGTTCTAGATGTTCCCAACACATGGATCCTCAAAACAAAAGTTTCATCTTTAACCTTTAGTGGGAAACGGGGTCCATAGAGGATTTGTAGCCAAGGCTCTAGATGTTCCCAACACATGGATCCTCACAAAAAAAGTTTCATCTTTAACCTCTAGTAGGAAAAGGGATCCATAGAGGATTTTTTCTAGGAGCAAGAGAAACTAGTTCATTTTTTCAATGGCTACAAGGGGGAGGGGGTTCACAAGCCTTGAGGTTTGTTGAGCTAGTACATAATCAAATATTTCACTTTAAAAGGTCATCTTGGTGCCATTCATGTAGTTACCCTTTTCCTCTATTGATGATTATAAGGCATACAAAGTTAATTATCTTTCCCTACAATATGGTAACCTCTACATAAGCCTCCTTTATCAATAGGGGCATTACTCTCCTATATCAATTTTTTACTTACAATATTTATAAATTAAATTTGCATAGAACTCCTCATACACTAATTTATCCCAACACTAATACCAAAGATTCCATTGGTAATGAAGTTTCCTAGAGATCCCATTCTCCTACCAAGAAAACCCTTATAATTTGTAGTGGTCTTGAATTTTCTTCCCCATTGAATTCCCTTAGAAAAAAAAAAGTGGATTCAAACCCACCATCATTTCTTAAAAAAGGAACCCCCAAACTAAGAAGGATGAAAAAGGGAAGGGCTTGGCTAAGAGGTTGAGAATCATGTTTAAAGAAGCTAATATCAATATAAGAATTCCTCTGGAAGTGCACTCTCATTTGAGGCTAGTTTGGAAGTGAAAGAAGAATTAAAGGAGAAAACACAAAGCATGAGAAAAATCTAGAAAATAAAAAAGGTAGGCCAAAAAAGAGGAAGGATATGGAGAAGGAAGGAGATGAGGGGAATATAGGGATAATCAAAATCAAAGAAAGAAGAGGAGATAAACAAAAATTATGGCGGATATTATCCAAGATAAAAATATATGCAAAGAAAAGGTTGTTAAAGATATGGTAACTAGAACTTTGGAAGTGAACCTATATTCTGATAAATAAAGTGAAGGAGAATATTTTGACCCCACCTACAAAATCCTTATAGACCTATATCCTAAAGATATCGTTGACTCCTACAATAATCATATTTAGAAGGATGCTTTAGAAACCAAATTAATTTCCATCGTCCTAAAATATATCTTGTCCTCAAAAACTTCAAAGAGCATAAAAAAAATTAGGAAAAATGATGAGGATATTGATGACTACTAGAAGGAGATGAAAATCAAAGCAAAGGAGAAAAGAAATTTATTATATATCAAATTTTCTTGATTTGAGGACTCTTTTATTAGGTTGCTTACTATAAGTAAAGACCTATTGGAATCCTCTATGATTTATATGCGTTATCTGTAGGATGATCAAAACATGAAAATGTGTGAGGTAGAGGAGAAGAGGCACTAAGGAAACAACAAGTTGAAGAAAAATTGTGAGGAAAAATAGTACAACAAGGGAATTATGTTGGAAAAGTGGAATGAATGATTAAACCTAGTTATGGATGAGTAGAACACACTCATGAGCCTCCACAATATGAAGTCTAATTAGTCCATTGTGTCTTTTATTTCTTTTTTTAAGATGTGACCTATTACTATATTGTTTTGGGGTTGTGTCGGTGCATCAATTGGTTATGTATTTGAAATTCTCTATTTTGTCATTATAACTTTAGATGTGGGACCCTTTTCTCACCCTGTCTAATCAAAAAATAAAAGTTAGGAAGAAGATGATTTTCTTATGGGGTATGATTCTTTTAGGTTTGAATTAACTTTTTATAGGATCATCACCAAAATAATTATATGTCTAGACACTTCGTAGCTTAGATAGATATACTCAATTTTCATGGCAAAAATACAACCAATCGGCCTACCAAACGGAACAATTATTTGATCTCCATCATGTCTCATATCAATAAAAGGTTGCAATAGTATCTTCATACATGGGACCATACTAATATATTTGGTATTATTAGCTAAATAAAGATAAGAAAAAAAGGGGATGTGTTGTCACATTGATGGTTTATTTGTTAGGTAATTATCATTAACAAGTTTGGTATTTTTTTCTAATAAAATCTCCTTAGGGAGGATGAGGTGATTTATGAGTATAATGGTTGGTGTATTTATCCAAATTAATCCTCTCTCTCATGTGTGGATGTGAATCAACTCTTACTCCTTGATGACAAATCAAGATATTCATACCATTTTTTTAGTAGGATTTTGTTTGTGATTGGATCTCATCCAAATACTTTGTCATATGTGGAGCAAAAACAATTTAGTGGGGTTTTGCTTGTGATTGGGCTATCATCTAAATAATTAGTCACATATATGGATAAAAAAACACAAGTCACATTTAAAGTAAAGATCCCAAATAAGAATTGGTAGAGGCATTACTTGTAATTTTAATTCATAAGTTCAAGTATTCTTCAAATTGCTCTATTATTCAAATTGTTCCACCTTTATCATGCAAAAATTTTCTAACTTCCAAAGATATCCATCTATGATAGAATCTTCATTTGATAAATAGGTTCTAGTACCCAAAATTTATTAGCATTGATGCCTTAAGGGATGACATGGAAAACCCATCTTATTGGATCCCTTTAGGTTACTAGAGGATGTGGCTTGCCAATGAGTTATAAATGTTACTAAACCTAAATATTCAACTTGCATTTGTTAACATGTTGGGGTTAGTACTCAAATGAGTCATTAAAAATTAAAAGCAATAACTACCCTCCTTTTCATTCAAACAATCAAATAATTGTAATCGTTTATATTTTTATCAACTCTTCACGCATCCACATCTTCTTTTTTTAATTGCGCCTCCTTTAGGTTACTTGAGCATGTGGCTTGCCAATGAGTTATCTACTAATTTGACATGTTAATAAACCTAAATGTGTGACATTTCATTAATAATTAGAGGCAATAAGTACCCTCCTTTTCATTCAAACATTTAAACAATTGTAATCTTTTACTTATATTTTGTCATCTCTTCAGGCATACACATCTTAATTTATATCTTGTACTTTATGGATTCAATTAAATACATGTCATTACTAATTCAATTATACACTTTGTATGTGCAAGCACCTACATATTTACATGTATGCATTTAGTGGATAATATCGCATCACTAACAAACAAGTTTGATATAATATTGTAAAACATGTGATAGTGATACTATCATTGAGCCATTTATTATTTGATATAGCTTTCAAAACTAACCTTTTAATAAAATGTAAAAAATGTATACATAATAAACCAAACCCTATTTTCTTCATATCTCTAGCCTTTGTTGTAAATTCCATAAAATATTGCAATCTAAATAGCTTGAAAGCTTGAAATGAAATTTTGAACCTCGGCTTAAAATGAAATTTTGAACTTCAAAGCTTGATACAAAAATTTGGACTTCAATAAAATTGTCCACACTAGTGAATTTGTTGGGTGAAGAGATTTTTTGAATGGCCAAATAGTGGTCAATACAAGGTGCCTAACTAATGGTCTCTAATTAACAATAGTGGTTAATACAAGGTGTCCAATTATTGGTCTCTAATTGACAACATGCACATATAGTTTCATTTAATCATATAAATAGTCTAGAGTACATAATTCAATCATCCCCCAGCACCCATTAGTGTATGATTTGACAAATAATAAGTAACCCATTGTCCACATAACCTTATTGATATCAAAATTTAATTGTATGTTCAACATAAAGACTAACTGCTCCATCCATATGATTGATTTCTTATACTACCTTAAGGTTGGCACCCCAAAATAAATGTGTATGCACAACAAAGAAATAGTTAGCAATGCCTTAGAGAAAGGTGCACACTTGTTATAATATATATGATTGCTTGCTTGCTTCTCACAGTTTAAAATTGTTTTTTTTTGGTCAATAAAGGCAGAGCCGGAAAATTTAGTATGAAAGAGAAAGTTTTGTAGGCACCTAAAAATGTCTCATTAATCATGTACTAATTATTCGTCTAAATTAGTTAAATATTTTTTTAAGTATTTAATTAAGTTAATTAATCTTATTCTTCCATTTATTCGTATTTCTTTGTCATCTTACTAATTATTTCAATTTCAATTATGTCATCATTTAATCATTTAAACCATTTTCTAATATTAATTAAATATTTATTATTTAATTAATTATGATTTTTAATTCCTCAATTTAAATAATCTTCATTATTTAAATAAATTCCATTTTTAATTTCTATCTTTAATCATTTAATCATTAACCCTAGATTCTAAATATTAATTAAATATTTATTATTTAATTAATTGTGATTTTAATAACTCAATTTAAATAATCTTTATTATTTAAATAAATTCCATTTTCAATTTCTATCTTTAATCATTTAATCATTAACCCTTTTCTAAATATTAATTAAATATTAATTATTTAATTAATAATGATTTTAATCCTTTAATTTAAATAATCTTTATTATTTAAGTAAACTCAATTTCTAAATAATTAAATAATTTCTTTAAATTATTTAATTAACTAATTTATTTCTTCTAATTCTAATTCCAAATTCCCAAATTCTAATTTCATTTAATTTCTAATTTCAAATACATGTGCATGATTTCAAAAATCAAATTGAAAATCAAAGTCAAGTTCTAAATATATTCAAATAACAAAATTGAATTTAAAATAAATTCAATATTTGAATTAAATCTCATGCAAAGATCAAATTGAAAATCAAAGTTAAAGTGCAAGCACATGCTAAATTAATTAATTCAATCAATTAATTAATTAAATCATTATCTTTTCAATCTCCATTCTCAACAATCACGAACTTCGAATCTTGATGTCATTTGCAAGTTGCCAACGCGATATCTGAGAGTCGCCATACCACAAAGAAGAGAAGAACAATGGAAACTACATGCGATCATGGAATAGGTGTTAGGATAACCAGTGAACAACTAAGAGGGGGGGTGAATCAGTTGTTAACAGATTATAAATTTTAATCCACAATACAACCTTAAACAAATCAAGTACCAGTAAAGCATATACAGATGCCGGTAGGAACAGATATCGGTAAACAATACAACTTAACAATTAACTAGATAATCAATGCAAACTAACCATACCACATAACACCATGATTTGTACATGGAAAACCCGGAAAGGGAAAAAACACGGTGGGAAGCCTACCCACAGTCAGATAATACTTCTATAGAAAGTATGTGTTACAATGAGGGGCCTGCACTTGCAGGAAGGCACACTGCCTAGAGCGTACTGCTCATTATAAAAGAGACTCGCTGACTATAGATAGGATACAACCAACTCAAGATAAATGGACAACAATCCAATAGAGTTAACTACTATAAATGGCATATACCATGCCTCATTACAGTCCCGGTTAAGCTCAGTGTCGAAGGACTAAATCCTCTTCTGAATCCAATTCGATCACTAATGATCGACCAACTCCTCTGCCTGAATGATATTATAATATTTGCACATTGCATTCCTTGGCCATGACCTTTCCAATAACCATGATTATTTACACAGAGTTTCTACCTCTTATTTATACAAACCCTAAGGCCTAAATTGATTAGGTCAGCCACCTAAAGATATTACAATAAGATCATTACATAATTCCATATTACAATGATATGCCATGTCAGCTTAAGACCAAAACAATAATAGCAAATACATAAATCATCTCAAGTTATCCTGGTAACATGTGGAGTACACGTTAGCATGATACCAGTCCATAACCTAAATAGGTACCAAACCTATTCTGGGTCCACCACGCCAAATCAATGTCTTCAAGCATTTGAAGCATGATCAAAGAACATCTTTAGCATCTTGAAATCCATGAAGAAGTTGCACCAACACCAACTATGCATCCTGTCATGATTCCTCAATGAAAGCTCTTCCAGTAAAGCCTTAAACCAGTGTTGGTAAGGGTTTACCAAAGTGTATGATAGCATCCGATTACCAAGCCATTACCAACTAACCGAAACATGCTCATGGAGCATATAAATATACTTCACTAATCCAAACATGTCTGAAGTGTCCAACAGATAGTCTCTTTTGTCGGTAACACTAGATCTTCTACCAGTAACCAAAACTTGTATGTCGGTAACCAACCATAATAGCTAGTGTTGACATCAATGAGAAAACATCAATGCAACAAATAATCAATTCATCCATAATGCCAACAATAGGAAGTTTGAATTGATATATTATATTCCCATTGCTTTGATTGCATTATTACATTGAGTTTTGTTTAAATTATATTAGGATAGGGATTCATGATTTCCCTCTGATTTCTGATTGATTGCATGATGAATATGAATTTAAAAGATAGGTACATAGTTTGCAAGATCCAATACCTATACCTGCAGGCATACAGAAAAATTCCAAATTAGAGTGTTGTTGATTCACATCAGGTTCACCAAGTTTCATAATACAAAAAAATTTAGCATGAGTTGATCCTTCCAGTCCAGAGAAAGGACTAAATTCTGATAGGTAACCTTTATCCTCTCTCAAAATCTCAATACAGTTCAACTTAAACATAACAAAACTTAAGTATCTACTACCATCCACTTATATTTTGCAAGTTTTATGAAAGCTATACAGAAATTCGAATCAAAAAATGACCAAAAAACACATCTTTATTTTCCACACACAGGATCAATCCCTCGAAGCATGACCCTGACCTCTGCAATGACCATGGCCACCAACATGACCCCTATCTCGGCCACGTCCACGCCCGTTACCACCCTCATTGCCATTCTACGGATCTGTTGGATCTTCTCCGCTTGAGTGGGGAGAGTCATTGTTTTCTATTGCAGTAAGAAATCCATTCAGGATGGAAAAATATTTGAACACAATCTCCTTGTCTAGGTCTTGAGTTCTATCTGTTAATACTCTCCATTTTAGATAATCAACCGCCATAGCTACAATTAGCTTCTGCCTCATCAAGGTTGGCCCCATAAGGTCAAGTAGAAAAGGATAGAAAGTAATAATGTCACCGGGCTCATTCAGTGCATCAAGATCCCCGGCCTCGAAATTCCAAAGCCAAGCAGGGCATATTTCATGACTCTATCTAATCTCCCTATTAATTCAGGCTTAAATAATTCAGACACAAGCACTCTAGTCTCGGCTTTCAAGAAACCAACATCAAGAAGGGGGCCAAAAATCTTGATGAAATCTATGTATTGTCCCTATAATACTCCCTTCTATCCAAATGACTCTTCCCAAGAATCATTTTTGTAGCTAATATAACCAGAGGGTTTACAGTGCGGAGGATACGCTTTAATCTCAAGTTTGTGATTTATTTGAAGTTGCACTAATGCATGGGGCTTGTCAAGGATATCAGAGTGTCCACTCCAAAACATACAACCAAGTCTAGAACTTTTTCGATGATGAACCTTAAGGAGCCTGCCATTGCCAAATCTGAAGTGAAGACCATCCTTCCAGTCCAGAGAGGAGACTAAAATCTAGAATTTTAGGGAAACATATTAGGAAAGAAGTTAGGAAAAAATAAGGATGGTGGACATGATAAAAGAAGAATTAAATGAGTCATCCTCATTCATGAAGGCATCCATCACCCTCAAAATGAGTTTGTCATTATAATGAAAAGCATGCTCTTGATATGATTTTTCTGTCAGATGCAAGAAAGGCATTAACTCACATTCCCACTTTAATCACCTTCCAAGGAAAGTGGTGCAAGAGAACCTCATTACTAAGATGATAAGAAAAATAAAAGCTAAATGACACACATGATAATGTGACCTTTAAATCTATGTAATAAGGTAGTCTTGTTTGTTTGATGTTTGATTTGTTTGTAATAAACCCCACCATGTTACCCAATGACATGGATTTGGCAAATTGATAAGCCACCATGGGCATATGGGCTTGGGGGTATTTGGTTGAGTATTTTCTATGTGTTTATGTGTTGGAGATGTCTGAGGAAGGTTTAGGACATGTTGAAACATCTCTAGGTAGGCAGATTTAACATATGTCAAAAGTTGCTAAACTTGACAACTTTTGGTTGCAAATAGCAACTTCCTTCCAATGGTCACCTTGGTTCAAAAGGTGGTTGATAACCATTGAGGAAGGTATAAAATTTCATCCCAAATCACACTAATACATTTGGGGTCAAATTCCGATGGAGGTTTCCGACGGACAAGGAGCATTGTGTGAAAATTTGATTTTTTTTTTTTAAAATGCCCGTGTTCGTCGGAATTCCGATGACCTCGAGCATTTTATTAAAAAAAAAAAAACACAATGCATTTTCATTTTGAAAGCAAACTGAAGCAAGCGGCGACCGTCTTGCCTCCCTGCCCCCCCCCCCCCCGCCGGAGCGATCTCTACACAAGCAAGGTAAGGTTTTTTTTGCAATGAAAGGAACTCTTTGTTTTTCAATGAAGGGCAACTAATTTTTTTTTGCAATCAAGGGCAACTGGTTTTTTTTTGTGAATTAATCCATTTTGTGCATATCTTGGGATCTTAAAATTCCATGAAATGACATCTCTTTGAGGTATTCGGTCATATAGTTCACATGTCGTGTGTATGCTACCCCATTTTGCGATTTTTGTTATTGGAGCATTTGCAACTAACTTCTGACAAAAAACCCCCTTCGATTATGCTTTAATGGATGTCCATACCTCGTTCCAAAGCTCCTATTTTGGCACACGCAGGGAGGATGCTGGCAAATGTTGCATTGAGATAAACATGACTGTATTTCATGAGGATTTGAACTCAGAGCATTGGCACTATCACTTATGGCTATATTAGCTTTTTAAGACACTTTCATAGTGCACTTCACCTGTCCTAATAATGGACTATCATGAGATTCTTAAGAATGGAAATACTCCAAACATTCATGCCCTCTATGTTGTCATTGTGGTTTTCAATCATTGTGACTACATGCTTTTCAAGGACCAAGTAGTGTTCTTTTTTCATTGTTCTACTATGCTTCTCAAGCTGCACCAACATAGTTTTATTTAATGGCTTTGTTTTGATAGTGATTTCTCCATGGCTTCCACTATCTTTTTCTTGGCACATTCAATGCATTGTCATCTATCACTACTATTTATTGTCCTTTTTACCTTTATTAAGGTTGATCTCATACATGTCATTCACTTTGTCTATGAGTATATCTCAACCAATTCACTATTGTAAGTAGAAATAAAAGATTAGTCTCATCTCTTTTACTATTTTAGACCTTCATAGTAATCTTTGCAATATATCATTTCCTTCCAATTATATGGAATAATGATTTTCTTTTTATGGAATGTGATGAAGGCTTGAGTGTGTCTTCTTGAACTCACTTATTATCAGCTCCTCTATGATTATCTTAGATCTTTGTGGCTAAGAATTGTTCTTGATGAACTTATGCTCTTTATTGATTTCTTTTACTACCATTATATTATCCTGAAAAAGGCTTGTTCAATGCTCCCTTAGCATGCATGTGCTCTCTTTGTATTGATCTAGGGCTACTCATTAATGTATCTATGGATTTCCCTTATTCACTATGTTGTGACAGTCATTTGCAGATTTGGGACCTTTAAAAGGAAACAAATCAGAAACATTAAAGATAGGAGATATTTCCAACCCCAGAGGCAACTCAATTTCATAGTCATTTTGCCCAAACTTGTGCACAACCTTGCAAGGACCAATATTTTTTATCAAAAACTTGGTAGGATTTCCCTTTGGAAGTATCTCCTTCTTTAGATGTGTCGTGACCAAATCTCCAACCTTGAAATGAACATCTCTCCTTTTTACATCATCCTTCTCCTTATATTTTGTTGCACTTTGTTGAAGAGTATCTCTCACCTTGTCATGAACTTCTTTCATGGTTGTAGAAAATTCTTCCCCTAATGCACTCTTCTTGTCCAAACCACTTAGATCTCTAAGATCCAAAATTCCTCTTGGATGAAAGCCATAAACCACTTCAAAAGAACTTTTACCTATACTCCTATTGAGGGAGTCATTGTAAGAAAACTCCACTTGACTTATCACCATGTCCCGTGCTTGTCCATGTTTGGTAAGACACCTTAGCAAATTTCCCAATGATCTATTGACCACCTCAATTTGGCCATCAATCTGAGGATGGTATGTTGAACTGAAAGACAAGTTTGTTCCAAGCTTCTTCGACAAGGTCCTCCAAAAATGACCTACAAACTTAGAATCTCTATCAGTGATAATATTGAGTGGTAAGCCATGAATCCTTATAAATTCCTTAAAGAAAAAACCTACTACATGTGAGGCATCATTAGTACATTTACATGGAAATAAATGTGTCATCTTAATGAATCTATTTACCACTACAAAGATACTATCAAAACCTCTTTGGGTCTTAGGAAGACCCAACCCAAAATCCATGCTTACACTTTCCCAAGGCCGGGTAGGGATTGGAAGAGGCTGATAGAGACCTGCATTAGTGGAATTTCCTTTGGCTCTTTGACATATTCCACAACCCTCAACAAACCTTCTAACATCTGCTTGAAGTTTAGGCCAAAAGTAGTACCTTTTCACTTGCTCCAATGTCTTGTCTAGGCCAAAATGACCCCCCAAACTACCACTATACTTATCCTTCATGATATTCTCCCTCATGGAACATTTAGGCACACACAATTGACTACCCTTAAACAAAAAACCATTCTGCAACAAATAATCAGAAAACTCAGTATGATAAGCATTTGAAGATTTTTGACAAACTTCATATACCTCCTTGAAATCAAGATCCTCCTTGTATAAATCTTTGAGAGCATCAATCCCCATGATTTGTAACTAAACTTCTTGTACTATTAGATCCCTCCTACTAAGAGAATCAACCACCTTGTTGTCTTGTCCTTTGTTGTGTTTGATTGTAAATGTGTAGGCTTGTAGGTACTGAACCCACTTCATGTGCATATGATTGAGTTTATCCCGCCCTTTCAAGAAACTCAAAGCATGATTGTTAGTCCAAACAACAAATTATTTAGGCAATAAATAATGTCTACATTTATTTATATCCTACACCATATCATACAATTCTAAATCATAACAGGAGTACTTCTTCTTAGCATCATTAAGCTTCTCTAAAAAGAAAGCTATCAACCTTCCCTCTTTACTAAGGATTGCCCCTATTTCTTGGAAACTTGCATCACATTCTATTGTTAAAATCTTGTTAAAATTAGGAATGGTAAGGATGGGTTGTTGAGCCACCCTTTTCTCTAAGTACTCAAACCCTTTATCTGCTTCATTAGTCCATACAAACTTACACTTCACACCACCCTTAATAGTATCAATCATAGGATCACATATTTGACTTAAATTCTTAATGAACTTTCAATAAAAACTTGCAAGACCATGGAAACTTATCACCTCAACTACTGTCAGTGGAGTAGGCCCGTTAAATATAGCATCAAGTTTGGAAGGATCCATCTTCAAACTGCCTTTGGAGATCACAAACCCAAGGTGCATCAATTCTTCTTTCATGAAGTCATATTTTTCCAAGTTAATCATTAATTTCTCCTCATGTAACCTTCTCAAGGCCATGTTTAAATGATTCAAATGTTCTTCCTTGGACCTGCTAAAAACAAGAATGTCATCAAGATATACAACAACAAATTTGCCAATGAAATCCTTCAAAACTTCATTCATCAAATGCATGAATGTACTAGGTGCATTGGATAGCCCAAAAGGCATCACCAACCACTCATATAATCCCTTATTGGTTTTAAAGGTTGTCTTCCACTCATCTCCTTCCCTGATTCTTATTTAGTGGTAACCACTTTTCAAATCAATCTTGGAAAACCAGCATGCTCCTCCTAGACAATCAAGAAATTCTTCAATTCTTGGCATGGGAAATTGGTATCTTACGATGATCTTATTAATTTCCCTTGATCCTGTACAAATTCTCCACTGTCCTCCTTTCTTAGGTTCCAAAACAGCAGGCACCACACAAGGGCTTAAACTCTCTCTAATCACCCCTTTGTCCAATAATTCTTGTACTTGTCTAGTAATCTCTTCATTTTGTGATGGTGTCATCTTATAGGATGCTTTATTTGGAAATATAGCACCAGGAATAAAGTCTATTTGATTACTTATGTCTCTAATAAGAGGTAAGGAATTGGGTATCTCCTTAACTAATATGCCCTTATACCTATCCAACAAATGACTAGCCTCCTTTGGAACTTCCTTCACCTTTATATCCCCTTTGTCCTCACTCTCTTTAGGCTTCAAAATCAAAGCAAATCCATGGTTATCACACTCCTTCAAGGTCTACACAAACTTTTTCCCATTTTTTTAAGATGACACTAGACCCTACTTTCTTATCAGGACCTTCATCTGGTAGAGGTTTCATTCTATATCTTACCCCATTTTTGGTTATAAGGAAGGAATTCTTCTTCCCATCATGTTGTGCATTCACATCATACTACCATGGATGTCCCAAGAACAAATAACATGCATACATGGGTATTACATCACACAAAATTATATCCTTTTTCTCCCCTGTTTGGAGATCTACCCATGCTTTCTCATCAACCAACACTTGTTTCCCCTTACTTAACCAAGACACTTTGTAAGGGTTAGCATGTGGTATCTTCTTGAGTTTCAACTTATCTACCATTTCAATATAAACCAAATTTTTAGTTGAATTGGAATCAAAAATTAACTTGCATACTTTACCATGTGTCAAACAAGTGGTCTTGAACAAGGTCTTCCTTTGAGGGGGTTTATTTACTTGTGGCACTTTCAACAAGGTCCTTCTCATCATTATATTTTCACCATGTATTGGATCAACGTCTTTGATTAGGTTGTTAACACTTTGGCAATCTTCCTCTTGGATCAATTGGTTTCTTCTCTCTCCTTCATGAGATCTTGAGGCCTTCTCTAGACACTTGCTCATAGTGTGTCCTACTTGGTTATAGTTAAAGCATCTTCCAGTGAAGACACTAGGACCTCTCCCTGAACCACCAAACCTACCCCTTCCATTGGGTCTCCTCCCTCTAAATCGTCCTCTAGAACCTGAGTCTCCACTTTTCTCTTGCTCGTTAGACTCACCTTGGGTTTTTTGGGACTGTCCTCTTCCCCCAAAATTTCCTTTTCCTTTGAATTTCTTGCCTCTTGTTCCCCTATTATGTTTCTCACCTTTTATTTTCAACTTTTCTTCATCCCTTAGTGTCATTTAGAAGCACTCTTCCAAGGTTATAGGAGTCATAAGACTCATCTCATCTTGAATGGAGAATTTGAGTCCATTCAAATACCTTGAAACCTTCTCCTTTTCACCTTCTTGGTGTCCTCATCTCAAACTCAACTTGTGAAACTCCTCTGTGTAGGAGGCCACATCCAAATGCTTTTGTTTTAGATTTTGGATCTTCCTATAAATTTGAACTTCATAATCAACAAGCATGAATTTGTCTTTGATTTTAGACATCATTTTGTCCCATGAGTTTATCATTTTATTTCTCATCTTTACTCTTTCTCCTTGAGTGCAGTTCCACCATACCAAAGCAACACATTTGAGTTTGGTTTTGGAAAACTTCACCATCTTGTCTTCAGCCACTTCCTTGTACTCAAAGTAGTTATTCAATGCATCTATCCACTCCAAAAGTCCTTCAACATCCATCTTCCCAATATAGGTAGGAAGCTCCATCTTGGCCTCTGAAGACTCTTTCCCTATTGTCTTTAAGGCTTTAAGGAATGGATTTTAATCAGCAGGCATCTCTTGTTCTCTCTTTTGGGGTTCTTCTTCCTCAACCTCTTTCTCTTCTTCTTCCTCTTCTTCAGATTCTTCATCTAGCCTTTTCCCTTTCTTCCATGCCTTCAACTCCTTTTTGAGAGCTTTTCTGATTCCTTCCTCTATCTCGGACTTGATCTTCTCATCCACTTCTTGAAATCTCTTAACCAGCTCAGTGGTCATTCCTTCTGGATAAATGATACCAACCTCTCCTTAACTCTCATATGCTGACATACACTAGACTTCTTTCAACCAATTAACATGAACCTTATGGCTCTGATACCAATATGATGCAAAGCCCTGATGACCAGGGTTACTTACATACCCTAACACAACCAATTTGACTCTCCAACCCAAGGACACAACTTGTAAACCCTTGAAAAAATTGTAACAACTCATATCGAGACTACAAGCCCTCCCATGCTTCACTGAGACTCTACCAACCCAACACCATTCATGGAGATACAATTTCTCACATCTAGTTGCATCTTAATACTCACCACTCTATTGGACCAACTAAGACCAATTGAGATCTGACACACCCACTATTGAAGAGACAATGTGGACCCTACAAGACATCTTTTTCAATCCTTTGAATGTCAATCACAACACCAACAACTTTACCTTGGAACCACAATGCATTTGATTGGTTTTGCCAATGCAAGTCACCTACTTCTTGTAGCCCTACCTTGAGACTATTTGGGGAATAACTCTGCAAACTTCCAAACAACAACATAAAATTTTGACACTTTTGAATACCCTTTTAGGATATCTAAAACATCATCAAGACTCAGATCTTGAACAGACATAGAACCACCAAAACCCTTACTCTCACAATTAGGCCTAAAAGTGGAATTAGGCCACTTTTACAAAACAAGTATGTGAAAGACACTTGACACAACTCTTCCAATGCATTAATAAAGTCTTCCCACACATAAATACACTAAATCCACCATTTTTTTGGGTCCACCAATCTCTTTATTGCCTCTACATCAACTTTTGCAGTCAAATCGGACTAGTCACATAGAGATGCCTACCCTAAGGTTTGATCTTAAAATTCACCAACTCCACAGCCCACTCAGAAAATTCCAAAATGTTAGAATAAATTTTCTCCCATACCATTTCTCAAAATTTGAGCCAATTTGGCTGGAGGAAGGTGGGGTTATGGAGACATTTATTGAAAAGCCCTAGTTTTGTGTGTTATCCAGATCACGTGCTAGTAAAATGTAGATATCTTCCTTGTTTTAAAATATATGATGCTCAAAACAAATCCAAAATGACACTAGAAAACCTCCCTATCATAATCACCTTGGTACAGAACACATTGAATCCATATAGAGACGTACAATGCAGATTTTCAGAAAATTTAGGGAAATTTCAGAGTTTTTTATTGCAAATGATCACCTCCAATACATACAATCAACAACAAAACCTTCTTCTTGACCTCCAAGGCTTTAAGAAGGCCCAAAAACACCTTCCCAACTGATAGCAAATAACATTTAAATTATTTAGCCATTGGGAAAGGTTTAAACACAAATTGACAACTTTTGACAACAAAAGTTGTCATACAACTTTGACAATTTTGGCCATTTAGCCATCCACCTACCAAAAAAAATTGAGGAGAACATCATGACATAATTAAATGCTCCTAAGAAGGTCACATATCATGGAAATACAACAAGATATGCCAAAGAGTCCCTTGGAGTCATCTTGCCACTCAGGCCCTCAAGGTGACTTGGCTTACAAAATGAATGTAATACACAAAATCATTTATATGATTGACCTTCAAGACATCACACAAACATGAAACAACATGTCAAAACATTTCAATCCATCACCTTTAGCAAATGGAAATGGATTTTGGGTGCCTAAGGGTGAATTTGTTTTTTATTGGAAAATAATACATTGGGCAGCTTTTGGAGTGAGGGGTTTTTCTCATGAAAGGGTTTTCCCCACGTAAATCACTGTGTTATGGTTTGAATGTTATTATATCTATTTCTGGTTTTTGTAACTATTGTGATGATCTATAAAAAAAAAAAATTCATTACCCTCATCTCAAGGTTAGTGTAGGAATTCATTTTGCTACTTAACTTCCTTACACTCCTCTCAAGAGTGCCTATGTGGGTCTAGCTACCAAGGCTTCCACTAGAGTTTTGGAGAGACAACATTCTTCACTAAATCTCATTGCTTCTTGGAAAACCTATGGGTTTGGCTTTGCAACCTCAAAATAGAAAGGTCTAAGATTATGCTTGAAGCAACCAAGATCAAATAGACCAAAAGATATCATAATGACAGAGAGATAAAATATGACAAGAATAAATTGTATTCCTATTAAGATGCAAAAGAGATCAATTGGATCATCAATAATTACATACAATGTAGATGAGCTTGCTTATAAAAGCAAGGCTAAGAGACAAGAGAGAACACACAATGATGACATGAGGCTCAATAAGATGCAAGGGTAGGTAGGGGTAGGTAGGAGAAATAGTAAAATATTCCACATGAGGTGGATCATCAACCAAAGGTGGAATGTAAGAACAAGATCACACTATAAAAGGTGGAAATTCTCTTACATACACACACCCAATGTATGCACATATCCCTAAGTGTCTCATATGCAAACTACAATGTTATGCATGTACCTAAGTAAACTTAAGTAAAGTGTAATTATATCCAAGATGAATAAATAAATACACCAACATCCCCCCGTAAGTGAAACTTAGGGGAATTCACTTAAGTCTACAATGCAACTAAGCAATGCAAGATGGGTCCTAGCTACAAGGCCATGTTAGGTACCCATATACAAATGCAAATGCAATCTCCCATAAAGTGGGGAAAGAGAGAAAAACCCAATGGGAAAAAACCCTCCCCTAAAAGAGAGATGAAAACTATACAAAATAACTCTCAATGAAGTATGTGAAGGACAAAACCCCATGTGAGGAAAAAGTCCCCCCCATATGAGAGAAGAGAAGCCAAGTATCCCCCCCTTAATGTAGAATCTACATCAATGGTAGAAGCTTGAAATTTAATGAATAAACTGCTCCATAAATGTCGAACAACATTCCTCCCCTTGGGAAGAAACAAAACCAAAGGTGCATCCATGAAGTCTCCCCAATCATGAAGGAAAGATGTAGGAAAAAAACTCATAATGTATGAAGTCTCTAAAAAACTACTCAAGTGTCCCCATGTCGATGCTGAAAGTTACCCCCTCCAAAGGTGGTGTACCGATCCACATTGCTGAAAAAGGCACTCCAAGATCAAGTGGAGAAGAATGTAGAGCATGATCCAAAGACTTGCAGGTCTCCTCTAAGGATAAAGAGAGCTCCTCCAACTATTGTACATAAGAATCCACAATCATGTCAATCTAAAAAGAATGATCATGTAGAGAATGAACAAGAGGGTTAGATTTTTCCCTCACAACAATCGAAAAGGAACATCTTCTTCAAAGAGAAGATGAATATCATCAATGATGTCTCCCAAGTTTGCAATGTAGGATTCCACAAACAAACTTGCAATGTCTATCAAGTGGTCATACCAATGAAGTGAAGTTGGACAACAAGATATATCTTGTTGCACTAAATCATAAGAAGGCAAAACTGTCAGATCATATGCATCATCATGTTCAATAGGAGATGTGATGTCAAGAGGAGGAGATGAAATACAAGTCTCAAGAACTAGGTCACATGTGAGAATCCCCAAGTTCAAGTACCCAAAGTTCTCCTCAAAATGTAAATCATCACAAGAAATGTGATCATCATATGTAAAATCATCCTCATCAAGAGGAACAAAATCCAAAAAAGAATATAACCAATATGCATGATCCACCACCGTAGTCGCAATGATAGATCTACTCTCCAAGTCTCTAATGATAACTGAATTAGGTGTAAACTCCACAGTTTTCTTTGTTTCCCTATGTGTGATTTGATAGATGGAAATAATATTGTTTTTCAAATGGGGTACACACAACACATCATTTAAGGAGTTATCCCTAATGGAAATAGATCCTTTCCCAATCATATCCATGTATGTATGATTGCCCATCAAAAGCTACGGCATGGTGCAAGGCTCAAATGAAGAGAACATAAATTATGAAGATGCCATATGATGAGAAGCCCCTGAATCTAAAAGCCATCTCCTTGAATTGTGACTTGTAGTAGCACAAAGAGCTTGTCCTTTTCTTATCCCAAAAGAGTAAATCTTCCCATTTATTGCTGCCATAAATGCTTTCCCTTTCCCCTTTGATTGTGAGGAAGTGGAGGGTGATGAATCCTCCTTCTTGTAGGCATTAGGAAAATCAATGTTGTTATTTTTTAGGATATGGAGGATCTTATCAATATTCTTAGAATGGAAATGACACTCCTCATGACCAACCTTTTTACAATAAGCACAAGTTGGTATCTTCTTCTTTGGTGAATTTTCCTTATTGGAAGAGGATGAATCTCCTTGTTGTGGAGAAGGTGGTTCTTTGTCCTTAGGCTTGGATTTCCCTTTCTTCTTGTTTGAGTTGTTCTTTCCTTGATTTCCTTTATTCCCTTGAGTTTCCACATATGATTGAGACTTAGAATTATTAAGGATTCCCATGCTTATCAACTTAGTTTGTTCCATCATCAACATGTCAATGAAAGCATCAAATTTAGGCACTGTGTAGCTTGAACGCATTATCATCCTATGGGTTTGGAAACTAGAAACAAATGTTGCATATTCTTGTGGATGATTGCCCATCAAATTCAAGATCAATTGAGTATCCTTCTTATCAATGCCACAATCCTTGAGTTGTGCCCTCAACTCTTTTTCCTTAGTGACATAATCTTGTATTGTATCAAAGTTCTTGGGATCTAACATGGTGAGATCACTATCAATTTGATATCCCCTAATCTCATCAACTTGACCATACAAGTCTTGAAACTTTTGCTAAGCATCCTTAATTGTAGTACATTTCTCAATATGAAAGATGAGATATTTTGATACATACTTTCTTAAGGTACCAATTGGCATGATGTTCTTAGTGAGCCAATCCAAGTGACCATTGGGATCAGCAGGAGCAACAATAGTTCCATCAATGTAATGAGTTAACCATTTTTCCATTAGTTTACTCCATGCATCAATATTCCAAGTACCATAATTATGTAGAGTAAATAGAGGAAAATTAGGAGAACCCATAGCAGCAAAATGAAAGAACATAATAGAATAAGAGAATAAAAGACACCCCCCCAAATTCACTCAATCAAAGTACCCCTCCCCCCCCCCAAAAAAAATGATGATTTTGGCACTTTATATGTAGTGTGTGTATAATATGCCACTTGAAAACAATGGAAAGGTAGACTTCTAATTTGTTTTATAACTTCCCCAATAGGCTTAGAACTATAATGCAAATGACCAAAAGTGTAGATCTATGCAGCACAAGTGTCAAATTGGCCAAAAAAATCTATATGTTGGAAGTATAATTTTCACTCAAAATCACTACAAACTGATAGAATATTATGTAAGTAGACAAAAAATCATGCAGTTTCAAAAAAAATAGCACCTAAAAAGGAGTTTGTATGAGCCTAAACGGAGTCCTGGAAGTTGTAGAAACGGGGATTAGATAGGTATAGTCACCAAAATTGAATTTTCTAAAGAAAAAAAATGTCCAGCCAAATCATAAAATAACACCACCATGTGAAAGTACACAAAAAATTAGCCCAAATCAAAAAAAAAATTGCACTCAAATAGGAGCTAAAATGAGAAAGATATGGACCTTCAAAGTTGGGCCAAAAATCAAAAATACTCAACAGAGAGGGGCTGGATTTTTTTTTTTAAATGATGACGTCAACAAACTGCAGACTTAAATTTGATGACCACATGACCATCAAAAAAAATTCACCTCCTTTCCTGATTGAATGTCTATAGAATATGGACTTGCTGACATGGGTCAGCTGAATGATAACATGTGGTGTTCGTACGATGAGGTGTCCGTAAGAAAATTCTGTGTGGCATTGTCATGGAAAGAAAAGTTGGTAGTATGGTCTGGTGATGTGTCTACTTTCTATGGATTGTATGACAGGTTGTCCTAGCATCAACTGGGTGTTGATGCGGGTCCTGTTGGGATGATGACTCGGTGAGAGGTGTCATTGTGAAGGCGAATAGGAAACTACCATGTGGCATATATTTTTTTCATTGGTGTCATGTGGATCCCAAATGGCGATGTGAGTAGGTGCCAACCAATTCAACCAGCTACTGTCACATGGTGAGGGAGGGGTCGTCAGGGGCTAAAGTCCAATGACGATGGGCTGGTGGGTGCCAGAAGTGAATCAATGGTGGGGAGAAACCGATGGCAGCAAGGCTGAAAAAATAGGCAGCCGACAGAGAACGTCGACAAGGGTGGATTTCGGAGAAGCTTGTTAGAGGGTTGGTTGAGAGTAAAAGCATGGTGGCCCTCGAAAAATAGTTGAAAGGTGATGGCTGGAACGGAAAAACCGGGCGTCACAAGGAATGGAGATGGGGGCCGGTATAATACGGTCCCTACAAAATAATTAAGGTTGTGGTATGGTTTGGGGGGCTTAAACCCCCCTTAAAAAAAAAATTTAAAATTATTTTTAAATAATATAAAGCTTTTACAAAATAAATTAAAAAAACTGTGAAATAATAATATGGAATTCATTTAATTTTTCCTTCAATGCCCGAAATTGATTTTCTCTAAAATAGGTCGAATTTATACTCAAAATTTATGGAAATGGTGACTTGGATGCAATGGTGAGGCTGGATTTGGTCTAGGATGCCTCGACAAGATGCTCCTCCTCAAATCTACCTCTTGACCTCCTTAAAAAACACAATAAAATCTCTCCAAAGGCTATACAATGGTACTCCAACCGCTCTGATACCATGTGAGATTATAGTTGAAGAAACCAATATCAAAGAGACCAAAAGATTGCACAATGACAAGAGAGATAAAATATGACAAGAATAAATTGTATTCCTATCAAGATGCAAAAGAGATCAACTGGATCATCAAGAATTACATACAATGAAGATGAGCCTCCTTATAAAGGCAAGGCTAAGAGACAACAGATCACACAATGATGACATGTGGCTCAATAAGATATAAGGGTAGGTAGGGGTAGGTAGGAGAAATAGTAAAATATTCCACATGAGGTGGATCACCCATCGAAGGTGGGATGTAAGAACAAGATCACAACATAAAAGGTGGAAATTCTTCTACATACGCACTCCCAATGTATGCACATCTCCCTAGGTGTCTCATATGCAAACTATAATGTTATGCATGTACCTAAGTAAACTTAAGTAAAGTGTAATTATATCCAAGATGAATAAATAATCACACCAACAAAAGGTAATTTCTTATGCATGAATTTGTGTATAAATTGGTTTAAATAACCCATTACTAGATTCTATGGAAAAAAAATTGGGATCCTCTTCTTGGATTCAATAGCTAGATTACAAGACTTTTCCATTCAAATATAGAATTTATCATGAGTATGGTCATTTACAACGAAGATGTCCCAAAAATAAGTCATCACCCTTGGTAGCTTTTGGCCCTCCTCACTCTTCCCCTAGGGAGGAGTTGTGGAAGGCCCCTTTGTTGAGGAGGCATGCTGATAAGGAGGGATTTATTCTTGTAAAGCCTCGCAACAAGGGTAGGGGATAGAAGAGAACCTAGATGGATAGATAGAATGATGGAAAATTTAACAAGTTAAATGTTTTAGATAATTTGGTCCAAGAGGAGGGTATTCCAATTGAATTATCCTCTTGTGATAAGTCATAGGGAGTGGCATTAGAGGAAGACAAAGAGAGGGGGGGTTAGAATTTAGCTACTATGGATCGATAGGATGGGAAGATGATTATAAGTTTGCCTCCTCAGATTCTGGATGTCAAATATTTAAATGGCACTCAATTCTTGCCAGATCATGTAGTTGTTCAATGGTTCCATCTTCTTCTCCAACTAAGGTGGCCTTGGAACTAGGGAAGAGCAACAAACCTTCTTATGCTTTAGTCCTATAGTATAAACCTCTTAAGAAAGGACCTTTGGAGAAACCTTCGAGGAGTAGACGAAAGACAAATTAGGAGAAATTCAAGATCATTAGGGATACATTGGTTGGGTCAAGGTCTATGAAACCCATTTATTCCCACTTCTCCCAACCCCATAAATGACTATTTTATCATGGAATGTAAGGTGTTTCTGTGAGATTTTGCCAAGATCAAGGGCATAATGAAAAGTATAAAAATAGAGACAAAAGAACGACAAGAACAAACTGTATTCTCATCAATATGAAAATGATCAAGTGGATTCACCAATACAATGAATATAGGCCTTCTTATATAGGCAAGGCCATATGGATGTATGAGCACACAATCATGACATGTGGCTCAATGAGAAACAGGGGTAGGTAGAAATACTAGGGGTAGGTAGGAGAAATAATATAATATTCCACAAGAGGTGGATGACCCACCGAATGTGGAGTGTAACAACAAAACAAGACCACAAAAGATGTGCACACTTCCCTAAGTGTCTCAAATCCAAACTACGAAGAAATGCATTATCCTAAGTTAACTTAAGTAAAGTGTAATAATATCCATAATAAATATTTATTTACACCAACACCCCCCCTTAAGTACAACTTAGGGAAATGAAGACTCAAGTCAACAATGCAAGATGGGTCCCGGCTACTAGGCCATGATAGGTACCCATGTACAATATGCAAATGCAAGAAAAACTATGCAATGCAATCTCTTACAAATGGAGAAAGGGAGAAAACCCAGTGGGAAAAAACTCCCCCCCAAAAGAGAGATGAATGTACAAAAGACTCTCAAAGAAGATGGACAAAACCTCAAAGAGGAAAAAGTCCCCCCCATAAGAGAGGAAGGAGAAGTCAGTTGTCCCCCCCATAAGAGAGGAAGGAGAAGTCAGCTGACCCCCCCTAATGACACATCTCGCACCCCCAAGAGAGCTTGCAACTACTAGAACTTACTCTCGGTGAAAGGTTTGGTGAATATGTCAGCAACCTGCTCTGCTGTAGGACAATACTGCAAATCAATGACCTGCTCCTGAATCAACTCTCAGATATAGTGCATATGGATCTCGATGTGTTTGGTCCATTGGTGCTAGACTAGGTTCTTTGAGATTGCAATAGCACTCTGATTGTTGCAATGTAGAATTGTGGGCCGTGGAGTAGTGAACCCAAACTCTATGAGAATCTGTTGGAGCCAAATGGTTTCAGTCACTGCATTAACAGCACCTTGATACTCAGCCTCAATTGAAGAGCGAGAAATAGCATGTTGCTTCTTGCTCTACCAACAAATGAGGCCTGAACCAAGGTGAAAACTGTAACCAGAAGTAGACTTACGATCATCAAGATCGCCAGCCCAATCGGAGTCTGTGTAACCAACCAAGCGAAGTCCTGTGCCTGCTGCATAGTGAATCCCATAGTGATGTGTACCCTAGATGTAATGAAGGATGCGTTTGGCGGATTTCCAATGAAGCTCATGTGGTTCCTGCATGAAGCGGGAAACCATGCCAACTGCAAATGAAATATCAGGGCGTGTATGGGTCAAGTAGATGAGACTACCCACACGCTGACGATACAAAGTGGCATCAACTGATGGAGAAGAACACTGAGCCTCAAGCTTGACTCCTGAAAGAAAGGGAGTTGGTGTAGGCTTACAATCAACCATATGAAAGGGTGCAAGTAGATCAAGAGCATACTTGGGCTACGATAGTGTAATCCTGGAAGGTGACTGTGAAATTTCTATCCCAAGAAAGTAGTGCAAAAGACCCAAGTCAGTCATAGCAAATCTGTCATGCAAAGCAAATTTGACCCTGCTAATGATGGATGTGGTACTCCCTGTAATGATCAAATCATCAACATAGAGCACAAGTATCAAGTGAGAGTCATCCTGTCACAAAATGTAGACATTCGGATCAGAATGACACCTGGTGAACCCTGCTGAGAGAAGAAAGGAATCCATCTTGGCATACCAAGCCCTGGGGGCCTGCTTCAGGCCATAGAGAGATTTCCTTAGTCTGCAAACCAAGGAAGTATCCTGGATGAAACCATGTGGCTGCTCCATATAAATCTCCTCATCAAGATCACCATGAAGAAAAGCACTCTTCACATCCATCTGATATACAACCCAACCATGAGCTGCAGAAATAGCAAGTGTCAAGCGAATGGAGTTCATCTTGGCTACGGGCGCAAAGGTCTTAGTATAGTCAACACCTGCAACCTGAGAGAAACCTTTCGCAACAAGCCGAGCCTTATACTTATCCACACTACCATCCGCAGCATACTTGGTCCGATAGATCCACTTACATCGAACCATCTTTCTCCCCTTAGGGAGATGGACTAAATCCCACGTGTTGTTCCTCATTAAGGAACTATACTCTTCCTCCATAGCTTGGTCCCACTCAGGAACCCTTGATGCTTCTCGAAATGTCTGTGGATCAGAAGCAGTAGCAATGAATGCATGTGGAAGATCCTGATGTTGTGATCAAGTTCTCCATGTATCTGAAGGATCCCCAACAAGTGAACCCATGAACTCAAGTGTCTGTCGAGCCCAACAAGGTCTAGGTGGAGGTGGAGAACGAGGCTCCTCAACTACAAGTGGACCCTATGGAGGTGTAACCCTGCGAGTCAGAGTTGAAGAAGTCTCATCATTTGAATCACTAGCATCACTATCCACAATGGAGAGAGGTGGAGGAGGTAGAGAGGCTAATCTAGGAGAGATTTCCTCAAAGTGAACACTCCTCTCAATGACCACCTCATGTGTCTCAGGATCCATCAATCTATATGCCTTAACACCCTCAGGATATCCAACAAATATGCAAGGCCGACTCTGAGGTTTCAATGCCTTGCATTTTTGAGGAGGTATGCGAACCCATGCTGGACACCCAAAGACTCTGAAATGTCTAACAATTGGTTTCCTACCAGCCCAAGCTTCAAAAGGAGTAAAACCTTGCAAAGCTTTGTGAGGAACCCGATTTTGGATGTGTGTGGCGCAACTGATAGCCTCAGCCCAAAAGGCGGGATCAAGAGAATGTGCATGCATCATACAGCTAGCCATTTCTTTGGGAGTTCTATTCTTGCATTCTGCAACTCCGTTCTGTTGTGGAGTGTATGCGATTGAATGCTAAAGATCAATCCCCTCAAATGTACAAAAATCCTCAAGTCTTTTGTTCACATATTCCCTTCCATTATCTGTGCGAAGAATCTTCACCATTTTCTCGGATTGCTTCTCCACATGAGTCTTGAAGTCCTAAAATTTGTCAAATACTTCACTCTTATGAATAAGAAAGTAAACCCAAGTGAAGTGGGAGTAGTCATCAATGAAGGTGAGGACATAATGGGCCTTACTAAATGAAGGTGTTGGAAATGGACCTGCTACATCGCTGTGAACAAGTTGAAGAACTTCCAAAGCTCTCCAAGCTTTCCCTTTATCAAACTTTTCCTCGGGATGCTTGCCCATGGAACAACCTGAACATACACCCTCTGAAAAATTGATTCGAGGTAGACCTGTGACCATGTCTTTAGTGCTGAGCTGCTGAAGATAGTGGTAGTTGAGGTGACCAAACCGCTCATGCCATAGCTTACTTTCTGAATTTGAATGAGTAAGCAAGGCCCTAGTAGGTGAACTTGGCACAAAGTGGGAGAATGAATAAAGCCTTGAGTTGTCATTGACTTGTCCCACTACTACCAAGGCCTCATCATCAAGTTCCTTTACCACAACTAAATCTGGTGTAAACTCAACCTTTTTCCCATTCCCATAGTGAGTGATTTGGTAGATAGAGAGAAGGTTGGTAGACAAGTTAGGAACATAGAGAACATTCTCAAATGTTCCATCATCCATGTCAACTAAACCTTTCCCTTCAACCTCTACTTGTGTATCATCACCTATGTAAATGTGAGGTACCTTAGATGGCTCCAATGAAGAAAACTGCTCCTTTGTAGAACCCATGTGATATGAGGCACCTGACTCAAGTATCCACTGCTGTGAAGAACTTGTTGTAGCCACAAATGCTTGCCCTTTTCCCTTAGACTGTGAGGAAGAGGGAAGGAAATGAATCCTTCTTTGTGTAGGCGAATGGCAAGTTGATGTTGTTTTTCTTAAGAAGATTAGTTAACTCATCAACTTGTTTTGTGTGGCATCGATGCTCATCACGACCATACTTCTTGCAATATGCACGAGTTGGCTTATCCTTCTTAGGTGGTGTCCCCTTCTTGGAAGAGGATGAAAAATCACCTTGTGTTGGAGAGGATGATTGTCCTTTTTCCTATTGTGGCTGTGACTTAGATTGCATATAAAAAAACATAGATTATAGATTATGAAAGTAGATAAAAAAACAAGCACTTTCAAAAAAAATGGCACCTGAAAAGGAGGTCATATAAGCTCAAATGAGGCCTTTGAAGTTGCAAAATTGAGGATTGGACAAATACAGCTAAGAGAATCTGAAAATTTTGAAAACCCTGTGCACCAAAACTAGAAAATAACCACACCACTGCGAAGAGCATGAAAAATTAGCCCAAATCAAAACACATTGCACCCAAAAAGGAGCAAAATTGAGCAAGTTATGGGCCTCCAAAGTTGACCCAAAAATCCAAACTGCTCAACGGAGAGGGGTCTAAAAATTTCCAAAGAAAATGCTGACTGGGTGCTAACTAGGTGTTGACTGACTGGGTGCTGACTGTGCACTACTAACTAGGTAGAAGGTACGGATCCCAAAAAATAATTTTCAATTTTATTTTTTTTTTTCAAAAAAAAATTTTCAAACTGGAAAATAATTTTCTGAAAATTTTTTTTTTTTTTTTGAAAAAAAATCCGAAATTCCATACTGTACCGCCCGAATTGGGCAGAAAATTTCCTCCACACCCAAAAATTGATTTTTGCCAAAATAGGTCGAATTTATACTCGATTTTTATGGAAACGGCCTCCTGAACGCAATGGTGAGGTCGAAAACGCTCCAAGATGCCTCCAAAAGCGCAGTTCCTCAAATCCAAAAATAGAAGCCTTCCACAATGTCTCCAAAAACCAATCAATGAAGCCCCAATGGCTCTGATACCATGTGAGATTTTGCCAAGATCAAGGGCACAATGAAAAGTATAAAAATAGAGACAAAAGAATGACAAGAACAAACTGTATTCTCATCAATATGAAAATGATCAACTGGATTCACCAATACAATGAATATAGGCCTTCTTATATAGGCAAGGCCATATGGATGTACAAGCACACAATCATGACATGTGGCTCAATGAGAAACAAGGGTAGGTAAGAAATACTAGGGGTAGGTAAGAGAAATAATATAATATTCCACAAGAGGTGGATGACCCACCGAATGTGGAGTGTAACAACAAAACAAGACCACAAAAGGTGGAATTTCTCCTACAAGCTCTATCCCTATGTGCACACTTCCCTAAGTGTCTTAAATCCAAACTATGAAGAAATGCATTATCCTAAATTAACTTAAGTAAAGTGTAATAATATCCATAATGAATATTTATTTACACCAACAGTTTGAATAGAACCCCTAGACAAAAGGTTGTTGAGGATTTGATTGCTTCTCATTTCCCTGATATTGTATTTATTGGTGAAACTAAGTTAACTATTGAAGGTATGGTAAATAGAGCTTCCAGTATTTGGTCCCATAGTGCATGCCAGTGTGTTGGTTCCCATGATAGTTCAAGCAAAATGGATCTCTTCTAAGATCCTAGAAATGTTATCATTGAATGGTGGATTTCAAATCGGTCCTCTTTATCTATGGTTTCCACTAGTTTGGAATCAAGTGAAACTTGTCATCTCACTAATCTTTATGCTCCTACAGATATCTTGGGAAAATCACAATTCTAGGTTCACATCAAACTTGATCCTTCACTGGTACCCTTTCTCTCTTGGATTATTGTTGGAGACTCCAATGCAATTTGTAGTTTGGAAGAGAAAAGAGGGGGTATGGCTAGGCTTGATCCTTTGGCCACTCTCTTTAATGAGAATATAGAATTCTTAAATGCAATTGATGTGAAGCTAAATAATGGTATCTACACATGGGATAATAAGAGAAGGGGAGCAGAAGCAATTTTATAGAGATTGGAAAGATTTCTTGTCTCTTGCTTATGGCTGAGTGATAGATGGAACACTAGTTCAGATATTTTGGATTGGAGAGAGTCTGGTCATTGAATGATTAAAATCTTCACACTTCCTCCTAAAATCTCAAAAACTCCTACCTTTAAGGTTCAGCTTATGTCCTTACAAGATATTTCTCTCCATATTTAATGATTGATTAGTGGTATGAAGGGAAGCCTTGTTATGGCACAACTATGTATTCTTTTGTAATAATTTTGCAATATGTGAAGTATAAGCTTAAGAGATAGAATAGATAGTGTTTTAAAAAATATTTACGTCAAAAAAATGGCAGCACAAACCTGGCTTGATTCTATTACTTGTGTAATTCATGATTATGGGCTTTCCCTAAACCTCTGTACAAAGGAGTCTATGGTAGTTAAGGAACTAGAGGAATCGGAACTCTGGTAGGAGATCTTCTAGAAATAGAAGTCTAGAATTGATTGGCGACAAGAAGGAGATATGAATACTTCTTTCTTTCATATCTTTATCAAAGATAGAAGAAATTGCAATCACATTACCTCTCTTGTATCTTTGGAAGGAGATCAACTTTCTTCTTTCAGTAAAATTTCTCAGGAAGCTTTCTAGTATTTCTCTTCCCTATTTACAGATGATTCCCTTCCTCCTAGGGAGGATCAATCCTCTATTCTTTCTTACATTCCCTCCCTGGTTTCCAATGAAATCAATATGGCTCTCATTCATCCTATTTTATTGCAGGAAGTGGAAGATGTTGTTTTTCATATGAAAAAGGGTAAAGATCCAAGCCTTGATGGCTTCCTGGTTGAATTTTTTCAAGAATTTTGGGAAATTATTAAGCTTGATCTTTTATCAATTGTTCGAGAGACATAGAAATAAGTATATGTTAAGAGCTATGAATTCTACTTGTATAGCTTTTATTCCTAAGAAAAATATTGTGAATAGATTAGATCAGTTTAGACCCATTGCACTTTGCAATGTGGTTTACAAAATTATTACTAAATTGACTATTGAAAGACTTAAGATGTGCCTCAAATATTTAATCTCTAATGAGCATGGCGAATCCAAAGAAAAATCAATGTTCATCAAACTGGACATGGCATAAGCATATGGCAAATTAAAGTGGGCCTTCTTAAAGAAAATTCTTTTGGCTTTTGGTTTTTGTGGGGAATGGATGGATTGGGTCATGAGTTATGTCTCTTCCATCTTATTATTTTTGGTCAATGGAGAGTGTTTTGAGTTGTTTTAGGCTTCTAGGGGTCTTAGGAAAGGGGGTCCTCTTTCTCCTTATTTATTCATCACCATGGTTGAAGAGCTTGGTAGATTTATCAAGGATAGATACGGCATGATTCAGGGTTGTAGTTGGGGCAATATTTTTCCTCCTTATTCTCATCTCCAGTTGGGGGCTTCACTAGTTAGGCAATATTATATCATGTGCATTCATATTGGGGGGTTTAATATCCCAAAAATGAGGGTACAATATATTGCCTATCGATGAAAATAGGGTATTTTTTAATTCAAGCTATTGAAAAATACAATAGGGGGCTTTTAATTTAGGTTGTGTATTGGGGGGGGTGACAAAAAAGGATTTTCAGGCAATATTTTTTAAAAAATAGGGGGATTCTTTAGTATACCATGAATTCACGTGTTATAACCCAGGTTCACTAAGTGAAGCCCCCGTGAGTTTGTGGAGGACACTTCTTTGATGGACAGAGCCAAAATCAATAAAGCTAATAATTTTTAGTAGAGCCTTGGACACTTTTTAAGCTGCCTTAGGGCATAGGTTTAATGAAGAAAAATCTTCTTTCTTTTTCTTCAATACTCCTCAAGCTATTTAGAGTAGGATTGCTTAGATTCACAGATTTCAAATTGGGTCCCTTCCTCTGTTGTATCTTGGGATTCCCCTTGGTATGGGATCTCAACTTAGGGAGTTTTGGTAGGATATTTAGGATAAGTTTCGTAAGAGAGTTAGTCATTGGACTTGTAGATGGATTTTGTCTGCTAGCAAGTTGACTCTTTTGAATTTAGTGGTTCAAGCTCTCCCTATTTATAGATGTTTTTTGCAAGTTTTCCCCTCAATCTTTGTGAAGGAATTTGATTCTCTCTCTCGTCAATTTATTCAGACAAGGAATTTTCTTTCTTCTAAATGGAGTCTAGCTAGATGGAATTTATTTTGTAGGCCTAAGAAAGAAGGTGGTCTTTTTCTCAAGCTTATGAGAATGATTGGACAAGTTCTAGTTGTAATGTTATAGTATTGATGGTACACTTGTCAAGATCGAGATTGGGCCAAAATTCTCACCCAAAAGTATCTCAAGGGAGTTAATGGTGCAGATGTTCCTCGATGTATTTTTTTGGGGAAGGGCTACATGATCTAGGACACTCTTAAAAGAGGTGCAAAACTCATCAAAGAGGGTCTCTTTTGGATCTACAATAGAGGTACAAATGTTTACTTCTGGCATGACTCCTAAGATGGCCACCCCCTAATCATTTCTCAATTTCCTCATCTTAAACATGTGTAATTTTTTTAGTGAGGCTAGTTGGAATAGGGTGGCATATTTTAAAGCCATCAAGATCAAGGGACATTTCAAATCTACATGTTGGAAGGAGCCTCATGAATTCCTACTGGGGGCTCTAAGGAGAGTCGATAGAAACTTCCAAGGATTCTAGCTGGTAGACTTTGCATTTCCCTTTATTGTAGGGATGTTTTTCCTTGGAGTCCTAATCCAAGGGGCAAATTTTTTGTTAATTATGGTTACCTAGCTTTGGATGGTAAGCTTCATGGTTGAGGAGGTGTGCCCTAGTGGAAGCATGTTTGGAATAGTTTTTCTTGGCCTTAGTGCAATTTTTTTCTTTGTCTTATTGCCTAAAATAGATGCCTCGCCTGGGAGAATTTGAGGAAGAGAGGCTTTCAAGGCTCATCAATTTGTGTTCTTTGTAGAAATAGTGAAGAAAGTACTTCTCATCTTTTCTTTCATTATTCTTATTCGGGGGATATTTGGCATCTATGGTGGGGAGCATTGAACCATGCATGTATTCATGCTTCCTCTTTGGTTGATTTTATGGAAAGTTTCGCTAATACATTTGGTCTAGATTTCCGACGGAGAAGGTATATTGTGACCAAATTTGATTTTTTTTTTTTTAAATGCCCGAATTCGTCAAAATTCCAATGGTAATTTCACATTTGGTTTCGACGGAGAAGGCATTAGTAATGAATTTTATTTTTTTCAAAAAAGTGCCAACATTCTTTGAAATTCCGATGACAATGGGGATTACTTAAAAAAAAAAAAAAAGAGGGAAAGTCATTTGTGCATTGAGATCCCGCATAGGCGCCCACGTCGACTTCAACCCCTAACAAGATCAAATGGCACACTCACCATTGGAGGTAGATTGTTCACCATAATTTTAGATTTGCATAATGAGTAATTGTTGAATCTTCACCTTAATTCATTCATTGGATATTCGAATTTAATTTGCATAATATGTGCATGATGAATTTCAGACAACTCACACTTTGCTTTATACTTTATGTACATTGAAGTTGGATTTCATGTATGTAGAGGAAGAAGTTGAAATGCTTGTAGAAATAAGGAAACTTTCTAATTTGGGTGCAGAACAAGGAACAAGTTTGTGGTATCTTCACACACCCTGTGCCTATCCCTTCTCCAACCCTCCAAAGCCTGATCTTTTCATTCACAACCCAACTCACCATCAAATTATTATCCTAACAAACTGAGACACCCAAAAATTAGTCCTTCCAACTCATGTAGCACGTGGAAGAATTATCATGTGGCCCTACAAAGACAAATAAGATTAAATACATGATTACTAGGGTCATCCCACTCCTTGACAAGGATTTTCAACGTGGGAATGACCCCCCAAACCATTTTCTTATTGTCTCGAATAACCCTAGTTTAGGGTATTGGTATTTTTTACTAAATCTTCTCTAACTTTGTAAAAATTGAATGAAAATGGATTAAACCGAAGGGAAATGACAAATAATCCACTCCACTAACGCATCCAATGGATCTCCCAAGTCGGTGAAGTAGTTAATACAAAGAAAAGTTCATTTTAGTAGACTTTTACATCTGAGAACACAAGAAATCACTAATAGTGTTTGGATAGGCCTTTACTTAAATAAAGATAAGCTTGCTAGGTCATCACTTCAAATTAACTAAGAATCCATTATTTGCCATCTATTTGATCAAAATTTGAAACAAATCAATTCATACTTGGATTTCTTGTGGAGGAAGCCTTCTTTTGCCTTTCCTTATACTCCTTATAATTATACAAATATTAGCCTAAATATCTTTAATTTCGCCCATCTATCCATTGATTCGAAAGTCAACAACTCTAACAACTTTATTTAGTTTGGTAATGTAATTCTCTAAGGCTTTCACCACATTGGTAGCATGAGATGTAGCCACAATTAACCCCATACATTCATTCAAGACTTGTTCATCAAATTTACTATTTGTCCCAAACTTCCCTTCCACCTTCTTATCCCATTTAGATCAAACACCTTATATAGTGTCCAACCAATCCTTATTTGATCTAAAGGGATGAGCCCCCAAATTGTTTGTTATGTGTTCATCATAAGCCTGATGCTTAGTTAACATGGGATAATGGCACTTTACCATCTTAGTTATTTTTCCTTTTGTGATTTTTAGCTTGAATATTAGCTCATCTAGACTACTTTGAATGAAGCCATTATCTTCATCTCTCAATACATCAGCTTCTTTGATTTTATTTTCACTCAACATTTTATTTCACTTCCTTACCATTTTTGCATCCTTACTTTTTTAGTCTTGGTAGTTGCATCTAAAGTTGATGCTTCTCCCCATTTAGTTTATTTTCTAAATTTCACTTGAGTTCCCTAATGATCAAAAGGATCCATTTCTCAGTCATCCTTATTTGGCATTGGGATAGTGATGTTTGCAACTATCTCTCCTTTTGCATAGTTTTAGGTGGCATACAAGGTCATTCCCTTCTTTGGCTTCCTTGCGGCCTCAACCTCAACGATCATCTTTTGAAAACTTACTTTCTTTAATACTCTCTTATTTATCCTTTCAAAGTTGAATTATAGCCACTTAGTAACATCTAGATTCTCATCACTTTGGATGGATGGTTTCATGGCAGTTACAACCTACTTTGGCCTGTGTTCTTCATCTTGTTACTTGTGCACCTAAGTTTAAAATTTTGGAGGAGTCATCTTGGGGGTGGGGGCCTAGATAGATCCTCTTTTTCTTGTTCTCCAAGTTTCTTCTCTCTTCATTTTGTTTGGCCTTAGGCTCTGAAAATAAATTTTATTGGTCTTCTATTGTCATGATAATTATTGAGTTGTCTTGGTCCACACCCATTTCCTTTGCTTCTTGTGTTTGCACTTGGGTAGGAGTAACCATAGGTGTATCATGCTAACTTGGGTATCATGCTATGTATCATATTATGTTGTGTGTAGGGCTCTATATTAGATTTGATATGTGTTTGGGCATGAGGATAGTCTAATATCTCTATATATCAGATAGTAAAAGGCAGTAAGAGTGAAGAATTTGGTGGGAAGATCAAGCGATTGGTATTTTGAAGTGGTTGATGATAGAGAGTGGGTTGAGGGGACCCTATGCAACCTTCAAAAGGGTTTATGGATCAAAACCAAATGAAATAGATTAAATTTCTATGACTGTCCTAAGGGTATTAATTGTCTGAGTCATTGTTTTACTAGTGATATTGTTTTTGTTTTGACAGAGTTGTTTTTGTAAACCCAAGTGTGGACATGTAATGGAGTCATGAGATGTCTTAAGACTACATCAATACTTAACAACAACATAGTGTGTAGGGACCTAAAATATGAAAGGACTACATATTGGAAGGAGACAATCATCCATACTTATCACAAGCTT
Organism: Cryptomeria japonica; assembly: GCF_030272615.1. NCBI lineage: Eukaryota > Viridiplantae > Streptophyta > Pinopsida > Cupressales > Cupressaceae > Cryptomeria > Cryptomeria japonica. The sequence continues at coordinate 532,333,432 of NC_081415.1, forward strand.
CTGCAGCTCATGTAGACTCAAGGTGAGTTGCAAAATGACCATCAATGAGTGTGAACCTTGTCTTCACAAATTATGATCAGTTTCCATGATACTTGACCCTAGCCTCATGTTGTTCGCTCAATTCATATTAGTTTTCCTAAGCCTAGAAGCCAATTAATGTATCCAAGGGTGTCTAGAAGAATGGACTGTATGATCATTCTCAACAATTTGATCATTCTCAATTCAACTAAAGGTCCAAAGTGCTCATTCTCAATAGTTTGAGTTACAACTATCAATTCCCAATGCTTAACAACTCCATATTCTAAGTTCCTTCTAACTTATATTTCATTTTCATGAGTCAACTTATAGTTCTTAATTTAGTTATAGGCTAGTATCTTGTGTGTTGATAGTACCTCTTAGTTTGATAAGGTTTTGGGTGGATTTTAATCTCTAATTTTGAGGAAAAAGTTTCCCTATAAATTTAATTTCAAATTTCATTTTGAGGGTCTAAGAATTGATTATTTAAGTTCCAAGTTTAGTAACACTACTTAGTTTGTTTTCTTTCAAAAGACATTTAGCAAGAGGTTGTAGATTGAATACTTATGCTTTGCTAGTATATTTTGAAGAATTAAGGGAAATTAAGTTCATAGTTTGCAACGGTATTGGTAGTTTTTTTTGATTGCTTGGTATTATTCTATTTCTTTCATTTTCCTTAGTCTTGAATTAATATTTACATTTATGAAACATCTTCTTTGTTATAATCAATCTATGCATCTTTCATGGTGATTGAGGTTAATAATGAACATGTGAATGAATAGTAGTAGTTGTTCATATTAGAATTGGCAATTTTGACATGATAAATTATTTACATACAAGGTTATTTCTAGATTTTGTTGATAATGTGGGTTTAGGTAATACATGATTCATTTTCTCGTAGCCTTATTCTATATTTTGCAATTTATTTTAACCTTTTATCTTAGGAAGATTGAGAAATCGACATTTCAACTTGATTAGTGATATTTTCCCCTTGAACAAATTGGCCACATGAACACTTTGTTATCTTGTATCATTGTTACCTTGGGAGGTCTGGAATACCTTTAGTTTCTACGATTTTATAAGAGAGATTAAGTGGTGATACTTAGTCTATGTTGAGTGTGTCAAAATACCCATCAACAAAATTGGCTCTAGGGGGAGGGAAAGAACAAGATGGAGTGTATGCCATTGTTCTCTCTTGAGAAGTTCAAGAGGGTTCTAAGATTAACTCCCAACAAAGGAAAATTATTAGATCTTGGACTCATCACTAGATTTAAAGGAAATAAAGGAAAAGGACACAATAATTTGATTAATAAACATTCCAATGATATAAAATTCAAATATTATTTGAAGAATTTTATGGTTTCAACTCAAATAGAAAGCATTGCTAAAAACAAATGAATACAAATTTGTCTAAGAAAATAGTAATGAGCTCAACATATTATGAAATTCAATTATCAAGGATATGGCACATGTAGAAAAATAGATTTTGGATAACACAAATATAAAAACTACAAGGAAAGGTTTACACAAAGCACCTATAGACTTTGCTAGATTATGTTGCTAAAAAGGAGTTTACTAATTAGAGTATGCATATCAAAGTTTGTTTCTAAATTGACACACTCATTGTCATTGATCTACGGAATAGTTAAGATAAATTCCTTGACTCAAAATTATATTCAATACCATAACAATTCCTTGACCCTATTCTTAATTTTGGACCACTAGTGTCTTAGTCACTTGACCCTATTCTCGATTTTGGACAACTAGTTCAAGAGATTCAATAAATTATTGAGAATATCATCTTAATGACAGTTATAGACAAGAGTTATGGCCTTGACAAATGGGGGTGCCAAATAAATAATTTTCCAACAAACATTTTTTAGTTTTCCATTAGGTTTGTCCTTATTTGAATGTTCATTTCAACTTCCAAGGACACTAGTTAGTACTAGGTGTGATGATTCTTTGGTTCCACCAAGATCCCTAATATACTACTTTTAGTAAGTTTTCCTTTTTTTGAAAGTTGTATAGTGGTTGAATTTGAATCATGTAACAAGAATAGAAGACATTCATCTCTACTACAAAGTTTACCCATTTTTTAAACATACTTGATTAAAATAAAGATCATTTCATTCAACTATATTGTAATTATCAATTTTGTGTTTTATTTTGTTCAGCTATACTGATATTGATGAACTAGCTACTAACTCCTCAAATTCCTTCAAGTTGTTGATCTAGGTGGCTTGAGGAAAACAAAAATCAAGGATGATGAATTGATTTGTGTTGATGCTCCAAAGTAACCACAATAAGCAGTGAGCCCCATTGGAAAGGTCATTTGGCAATTGGACTCCCTTCAGAGCCTAGGTAAGTTGTGACACAAGAACAAGAGGAAAACACCTGGATTTGAATATGAACAACTTGTTTGTCTTCAAGAATTACTTCCCTTCTTCTCTGATTTAGCTTAAGTTTGATCTTCTTCACTAGATTGCATTAATCTCTGTTTGAATTCATATCAAGACTGCATATTCTTGTTTCCAAAATCCGATGTAGATTGAAATCCATGTCTGTCAGATTATTCACTTAAATCCGCACCTCTTGAATTCTCCTTAAAATCTGATTACCTCAATTCAAATATGAAGTTGTATCTTTGCCTTGCCATTTACTTATGCTCTCCTTATGATCTGATTTTGAATTTAAATCCCCCAAATGGTTTTTTTCATGTGACACATCTTTCCCCTCAAAGGCCAGCTTGTTTATTTCCTAAGTGCCACACCTTGCATTGTGTCCTTAAAAAATCATGTTTTATTCTCCATTTTTTAGTGTGTGGGGCCCAAAAGGATGATATGATATGGTGGAGAGAAATATGAGGGGGGAGTGGTAGGAAATGTTAAGGGTAGCTGCTACGTGGAGAAAGAAGAGGGAATGGGATGTGTGGGGAAAGGGGGACATAAGGGATATAAATGATAGAAGAAGGAGATACATGGGGGGAAAGAGGTTTAGGACGTGGGAGGTAGAAAGGGTTGGAGTTAGGATATGTTGGGGAATAAAGTGGAGTGGGAGGTATAAGGGGATAATGAAAGGGTAAAGGGGATGTAGGTTATAATGGGAGTTATAAGGGGCAAGGAAAAAGGGTAAGGGGGTAGGGTGGTTGGTTAGGATAGGGATAGGATATGGGTAGGCTAGGATGGGGTAGGTGATAAGATGGAAAGGATAGGTTAATAGGTGTGTGGTAGAGGTAATCTTAGGTAAATAAAGGAAGTAAGACTTATGGGATGTGCGTTAGAATAGGTGATTTTAGGGGAATAAATGGGTAAAGGGGTAGGTAGTGTGGAGGGGAGTGTGAGATAGAAGGTATGAGAGGAAGGGATATGCTAGGATAGAATATGGGTAGGGGTAAGGTGGAAAGGAAGTTAGTGGAGGGAGGTGAGGGTGTAAGATGGAAGGGTAGGTTTAAGTTAAGATGTGAAGGAGGTTAAGGCATGGGGTATGAAAGGTGGATGGAGGATAGAGGATAGGAAGGTAGGTGAGTTAGAAGGTATGGTAAATGGAAGTGAAGAGTGTTAGAGGAGGTGGAAATGGGGGGAAATGGAAATTGGATTGATTGGGTTTGGGCACCCACTGATAGGATCGACAGAAGTGGAAGGGATTATACCTTGGTTGGGCAAAGGGAATGTTAAACCTCACTTCATTTCAAAGAGAAAGACTTGGCTAGCTCCTAAGTAACTACGAACAAAAGGTTAACAACAAAGACTTTACAACAACCAACTAAGCTAAGACAACTAACCTAGAAAGAGAAAAAGTGGTGGTCCCCATTTGCAATGGGGTGATGTGTGAATACATCACAACGGGATGTCACTCTTTTCACTTACCTTTCTTTTTGTGAATATGCATAAATAATATAGATCCTCATCCATTAAAAAATAATTATAATGGTAAAATTTATAATGGTAAAATTAATAGACCTTGTGTAGGGTCTTCTAATCCTAGAGTAAGGAGTTTGAAGCGTAGATACATTGATTTGGCCTTGTGGCCATCAATGAGTGTTGATCCAATAGGAGATGTCTTGAGACTGACAATTTTGGAAGTGTGGCATTGTTGAGAGCCATCACTTAGGTGTGAACCCTGTCTTCATAAATTATGATCAGTTTCCATGAAACTTGACCCTATCCTTATGGTGTTAGATCAATTCATATTAGTTTTCTCAAGCCTAGAAGCCAAGTAATGTATCCAAGGGTGTCTAGAAGAATGGAGTGTATGATCATTGACTTTGTATGTTGAAACCATTATACATGCCCCTCCATTAAGGGTATTGAGGAAGATTGGGAATAGTGTGTTTTGGTGAAGAAACATGATGTGAGAAGTTTGATGTAGAGGCAAGGGTAGAACTTGGTATTTCATATTAGGACAACAACCACATTGATTAGGCAAGTCAAATAAGGTCTCTCTAATGTTTAGGATACACAAGGGCAGAATTAGTCATGTAAGTATGCATGAGCATGGGAATGGATATTTACTTTCATTTTAGACTGACTTGGTTCTATGACTCTCAATGGTGTTCATCCCAAAAGTATATGTAATACCATTCACTTGCACCCAAGGTGTGACTGAGAATTTTGTCTTACTTGTCACCATACTCTCGATGATTTCACAACATTGATAATGAATTCACATTAGACACTCATAGATTGCCCCAATTAGACATTAGTCAACTTAAGATATGATACAAGGATTGCATACCACAAAGCCATTAGAATATCACCTTCTTTAAGTCACCACAAAACCATTAGATATGTTTTGAGATGAAAAAGAAGAGTTAAATGGTTTTGGTTCAATTTGCATAATTTCTATGTTCAAGTAATTTATTTTGGTAAATTATACTAAAACGTGATTTCATAGCTAACATTTCAACTTCTATATAACTAGTTCTATAGCCCCCTTTTTTTGCCTGTGAAGAAAGACCATGTCAGACAATATCAGGGAATAACAAAATAAGGAGACAATTGCTATATTGTGGTCTAACTTGAAAAGAAAAGGTGATGGAAAATGTTATTGTCATTGTAAAATTTGTAAGGGGTTAAAGACTAGAAGACTTCTAATCAAAATAGCTAAGAAACATCGTAGGTTGCATGGTCACATTGAAGGGGGACATGATTATCATCCATTGGTAAGTTTTTCATTATATCATTTTAATCATTTATATACATAAGAAATCACTTGATGATGAGATCATGGTCATGGTTTATTTATGTTTATCAATTTTATATAGGTCGAGCACCCTGGAGCACATGATATGGATCAACACAACCCAGAGAATATGGTTTTTGAAGTGGAGGAACATGGAGGTGTGAATATCAAAGCTGAAGATAATGATCCCATGGAAGATGACGATCATGAGCCACAAAACACAATTGAAGATGATGGTACAAATAAATTGATCCATGACACATTTAGTACTGGCGTAGCTAATCATGATGATGAAGATGACCTTGATGTTGTTCATGATGTCCCTCTACTTGAGAAGGCATATAAGGCCCTTTACGAAGGCTTCCAAACAACTCTTCTCTTCATTGTATTATTTTTGGTGAACTTGAAGGTTATGAATGGTTTATCCAACATAACAATCTCACGTATGTTGAGGTATGTCATATATGTCATTATAGTTAATAAATGGTGAATCATGTACCATTAATATTCTTTATATTAACAAATTATATTTATTTGTTGTAGATTGATAGGTGAGTTTTTGTTACCACCATCAAATATTCTACCTTGCTCATATCGATAATTATCTGCCATTATGAAAGATATTGGAATGGAGTATCAAGTAATAGATGCTTGTCCCAATGATCATATTATATATCACAAACAACATGAATTTCTAACTGAATGCCCTAAATTTCATATCAGTAGATATTGAACAAATCAAATAACAAAAAGGGTGCCTCACAAGGTTCTTCGTTATATTCTCATTATTCCATGTATGCAATGATTATTCAAGTACACTAGCTTGGCATAATTTATGGATTACCATGCACACAATAGAAGTCGAGATGACATTATTCAAATGCCTATGGATGGTCCAGCATTTATGGACATAGAGGAAAAGTGGCCACACTTTAAAGAAGAACCTCATAATCTCAAGCTTTCATTGGCAGCGGACAGTGTTAATCCATTTGGAGAGCTAAGATCTGTTTATTGAGTGTGGCCTGTTTTTGCTATCAATAATAACATTCCTTCATGGATGTCAATAAAGAGGGAGCACATAATGTTGGAAATAATGATTTCAGGTATTTTATCATTTAATAGTCATCTACATTTAATTATAAATATTGCAGTAAAATGGACATCATAATTATGTAATGTTTTTGTTCATTCGATTAGGTAAGTACCAAGTTAAAGATATGAATGTATATATTGAGCCTCTTATCGATGAGTTATTGGAGTTATAGAATGGTGTCACTATGTATGATGTCTCTAGACCAATACGACAAATACAATTTCAATTCCATGCAATGCTTGTATGGACAATACACGATGCCCCAGGGCTAACACATTTTTGTGGTATGTTATAGTGTTCAAGTTGCGCATGATAATTATAATTAAAAAGTTTAACATATTTAATCCAAGTATACATTATCTTGTAGGTCTTCAAACAAAGGGAAAATTTGCATGTCCAGTTTGTGGTCCAAAGATGAAATCTCGTCATTCAAAAAGTTTAGGAAAGTAGGTGTTTGATGAGTATAGGCACTTTCTCCACAAAAATCATAAGTATCGAAATACTGAAAAACATCTTTTCAATGGGAAAGAAGAGAATACATCAAAGACATGAAGAATGACACCTCACTTGTGGAAGTTGGAATATAATAGAATTAATCATCAAGGTAATGTTATTCCATCTAATGGTTTATGTCATAAAATATCTTTTCTATTGTGTTTTGTTTACTGATGATGTTATTGATGATCATGAAGTTCGTCAAGGCATAAATGACCATCTTCCTAAGGGACTTAAAAGTTATCCCCGACAATTTAGTAGATTGCCCTACTACAAGTAGTTACAAATTGTGCATTTGTTTGATACTATGCATATTGGAAAGAATATAACAGAGAAACTATGGAAAATATTGGATGGAAGGGGTGACAAAGAAAAAATTGTCAAAATTTGTAGTGACATTGAGGAATCCAATCATGCAATGAAAAATTTCCTTCAATCAAATAGCCATGGAGACCAGATTAACATAAGTGACCTTCCTTGGTTATTAACAGACCAACAAAGCAATGCTATAAAAGAAGTCATACAAAAAAATCAATTTCCATAGGATTTGCTGCGAACATAAACAATCTCATATCAAAGAAGAGTGAATTTGGGCCAGGGATGAAAACGCATGATTGGCATACCTTCATTAAGGTAATTCATGTTCTTGTGTTTTTACTATATATTTGTATACTGCTCATGTACTTTTCATTGTATTATGTTAGAAAAAAATGAAAAGATAATTTTATAATTGTTGCAGTACGTTCTACCTCTATCTCTCCCAGATGACTTTGAAAATAATGTCAAGCAAGTCATAGATGATCTTGGAAAATACATGAGGTAAGTAGTGATATTTGTTCAGTTTGTTGTATAGATATTATATTTGTGATTGGTTTTACTTGTTATGTAATATATATTTTTGCATCTTGAATATCTTGTAGGTGGTTATCATGTAAAGAAATCCATAAAGAAGATATTAAATATTGGAAGAGAAAAACTCCTCATCTAATGTGTGAAATGTAAAAGTATTTACCTTCATCTTTTTTCAATGCACAAAAATACTACCTCATACACCAAGTTGAGGAGATTGAATTGTGTGGACGTGTACACACTAGGTCAATGTGGATGGTTGAGAGGCACTTGAAATTTTTTAAGGCTTTGGTTCAACAAAGAGCACATCCTGAGGGTTCTATGGTGGAGGGATATATGGTATACCAGACTATGGTGTACATTTCTAAATATCTTCCTAACTTTGCAGAAAAGATCCACGTGGATCGCATTTGGGATCCCAACCCCATTAATAAATTCAAAGGGGAGTACTTGATGGAGAAAGGTAAATTGAGGAAAGTGAGAGGTAATTATAAGATGTTATTATAGTTAATTAAAATTCTTAATCTTCAAAATAAATTGATTGTAAGACGTCTATTTATTTTTTGTACAGTTGGTCGAGAGTGGGATGCACTAGATTTGTATATTGCAAACAATCTTGATTGGATGATGGTATGGATTGAACATTGTCAATATTTTGGTCACACATTAACATGGGAAGGTGTGGCTTCATTGGTTAAAGAAGCTCATCGTAATGGAGATTCCAATGTTACCCAAAGGGAAATTGATATAGCATATGGTTTAAGAGATAAATAGGTACGTATAAATTTATTAATCACCCATATGTTTATCAACTCACGATGCAATAATTTTTACATGTTTGACATATCGCAGGTCAAACACCACAACGCTATGTGCTGCAATGGTCATAAATTTTGCATCAAAAAGTTGGATGACACGAAGAAAACTTGTGATTCTGGGATAACTGCAGTCTTTGAGGTGACAAATATTTCATCGAGAAATGACATACATCCTGAAGAGTCTCAAAATCGATACTATGGTATTTTGGATGATATACTTGAGTGTGACTTTAATTCCTTCAAATTAGTTTTGTTCGTTGTCAAATGGTATAGGCTACAATTGAATAAAAATGATCCTGATAGAACTGTTATTGAACATGATAATGGTTTTACAATGGTTAATACAAGGTTGTTTGAACCAGTTGGGGATGAGCCCTATGTTCTTCCAAGCCAATGTGAGCAGGTATTTTACTCAAAGGTTCCACATACACTGGGTTGGTCATTTGTTGTTAGACATGATCCAAGAGGAAGGTCGATTAAGTATAATGTGATGGAAGAAGAAGATGCCAAAGAAGTAGAAGATGATGTAGATGATGATCATGATCGACAGTTACTCGATGATGATGAAGAAGAAGAAGTTGATGGTGATGGTGATGGTGATGGTGATGGTGATGGTGATGGTGATGGTGATGGTGATGGTGATGGTGATGGCGAAGATGATGATGATGGTGATGGTGGTGGTGGTGGTGGTGGTGATGATGATTATGATGATGATGATGATGATGATGATGATGATGGTGATGATGATGATAATGACGATGACGATGATGATCATGATGGTCATGATGATGAATGAAATGTATGAGGTATGTGATTAGTATATTATCTATTTAATATTGATTGCTTGATAGAAATTTATTTGACTTATATGGTTACATAATTAATTCATTATGTTTTGAATTATAATGTCATTACATAATTAATTCATGATGCGCCTTTTAATATTTTTAATTCATGTTCCATGACCTCTAGCAAGTCTTTATAGTAGAACTATGAAACCCTGAGGAGATGGAGATAGGGAGAGTGACTATTTATGTGACATTTTTAAAACTTTCTGTTTATTTATGGAATTTGGATTATTTATTAGCTATGCCATGGATGTTGATTTAAAATACATATGTGATTGATTACATTTTTATGATGATACATGTGACATTTTTTGAACTTTGTGTTTATTTATAGAATGTGGATTGTTTATTACCTATGTGATGGATGGTGATTTATGATACATATATGATGGATTACATGTTTATGGTGACACATATGTGATGCGAATTATTATTCTCAATTACATATATGATGATACATATGTGATGCTTATGATGCTTATGATACATATGTATTTATTGTTTATCAACTTACAAATGTAATGCTTATGATGCTCAATTGATGGTGTTGATTTCATGTATATATTTTATGTGATGTTGTCACCCTTGGTGGGAACAAGTCATTGACTACAAACATCGTCAACCCTTTAGTTGAGGATCCTGCATAGTCTACATAAAGTAAAGGTAAGGAATTAAAAAATTTACAATGATTATAATGACAACATATTTTTTAATTTAATACTCTTTTTGTCTATAAAGTTCATCTTGTTCATGTTGTGTACTATGTAATTTTTAGCTAACATGAGATAATTGAATTACATGTGCAAGAACCTAAACCCCTTTGATGAGGATCCTACATAGTCTCATGGATCGACGAGTATAAGTCAATACACCCTATAGAAACAGTTTATTTTTAAAAAGTTACTTGGAAAACAAACTTCCTCAATTTTTCAAACCTCGACATTAGCAACAAATCTAATACAATTATCAACTTTAGGGTCGACTTCAACTTTAGGGTTGACTTATTCATCAAAATTACCCTCATTTGCAAAATATCTCTCTCATTACCAACTAACTCTCTCATTTGATGGAGTGCAGGTACCACCAAATAGGTATTTGTCAGATGTGTCTTCCTCAAGTGAGGGAAATGCACGAAGAGAAAATGAAAGTGAGACATGTAGTAGGTCTACAATAGGGAGATCAACTAGAGGTCAAAACATTAGAAGGAAATTCAATAAATGCATGAAATTTTCCCTTTCTCAAGGGGGGTCATGTTCTTATGATTATGAGACCAAAGGTGATATTGAGGTGCCCTTGAGGTACAAACATCTATAGAAACAATGGGTATCCAAGGAACTTCCTCCAATAAATACCTATTTTTGTGTTAACAATAGGATGTATCGCATAGCACCTTCATCGTTACATGGTTTGGGCCTGTTTTCCATGGACGGCATAAAGGTCTGTTACAACAAAGTTGTTGAATTGATGGAGTTTGTCAGACCTTGTTACAATTACAATAATTGGATGTATATTGTTCGATATAAAAAAAGTATGCATAGGTATGCACTGTTAGTAAATTATATACAACAGAAAGATAATGATCAAAGTAAACGAGTGGCTGTATACATTGATGGAAGGCCAAAAGAAATAGGGAATATTGTAGATTTTATAAATAGTACGCGACTTGGGTCAACTAATAAACAACCCAATTGCATATTTGAGGCACGCGAGGGAAATCATGTATTCTTATGTGCGATAAAATCAATAAGTGTGTGGGAAGAGCTTCTAATCAATTACAATTTGAATCATATAGATACAAATAAAGTTACTATCATGGGGGTGGTGCGTACTATACCACTTAAATTAACCAACCTCCAATTAATGACTCCAATATACCATTTTATTACGACGCTTTTTTGCTAAGTCTGTTGGTTTAATTTCGCTAACATTTTTTTATTTTTTCTTTGTCACACGGCAACATGGATCCATCACATAGCGCAGACAGGCATGTAGGTCATGACACTTCTACCGAGCAAGTAAACCTCATTATAATTGTACAAATTAGATAGAAGCAAACTATTACATTATTATGTTCTTTTTTTGAGTGTTTAGGGAAAGGGAAAGGGAGCTGCAGTACCTAAGTACCTCTCTAGGGGTGTGGACTCAATAGGATTAAGTGATGATGACCCTATGAATTCCACAAACCCTATGGAATTGATAAAAAATTCTATTAGAAAAATTAGTAGAGAGATTGTTGCTTCGGCATCCGTGGAGCCTCAGACTAATGAGATACGAGAGAGGGTGCAAAAATTGATTTAGATAGCAGAAAACTTGCAAGTAAGTAGTAATGAAAGCTTTAATTATAACAAAAGCTCAATAATGGTTTATATTTTATACTCTTTTATGTCATTAACTAAAATATGTAGGTGTTGTTTTTATAGAAATTTATGTGTCCCCATGAAACTGGTGGCCATGATCAACGTGTTGTAGGTAGTTCAGGTGATGACAATTTTCTTGGCTTATCACTTTGAGTACCCAAAATACATCATACTTGATACTGTCAATGTTCATAATAAAGGTTCATCCTTGTTTACAATTCTTGCAATTTTCATATATTTATGTTTTATATATTTAATGTATTATTCTTCAGGTATTGTCAATGTTCCTATGCAAATGCCATCGGTGCCTCATCAGAGGTTAGCCACACATGTATTGCCGACTGCAATATCGACAACAAGCGACATGCAGACATCCTCTACTACAAGTCATATTGGTCCACACATTGTTGGTAGATCCCTCTTTTTCTCTATCCTCTATTATGTGTTTATTTCCCTTCAAGCGTTCTTTCTTGGGGGCATTTCATAGTGGATTCATTTTCTATAGTAGGAGATGCACATGAAGATGTGCCAGAGGCGACTACTATTGATAACATACCATCATTTCCTGGATCTTCTTGTATTTCTAGTATGGGAATGTTGCAAGCCACATTGGTGGTGAGCGACGAAGAAATGATTCCCTTAAAGATACAAAAGGTTCTAGGTACTTTAAAATTATTATTATATATAGTCTAATTGTAATTTACTTTCTGATCACTCATTTTGGACTAATGATCCCATGAATTTTTTGCAGGAAATGATATTTTTTATAAAAATCTTAATGACATTGCATTGTAGATATTTGGTCCCACCATATGTAAAAGAACATCATATGTGAACTAACCCTAATCCACTATTTTGATTTCATATCATTGCTAGAATAGTTTTCCTTTGATCCATTTCTTGAACTATAATAAATGTAGCTTCAGTTCATTTCTGAATCTAACAGGTTTGTTTTTGCTTTAAAAGGTGGAATGACCAAGAAAAAAGGTTAAAAGATGAGTTGACAAACCATATGGTTGAGTGGTTTGGAAATGACACCTTCGACAAAACCAAGCTCCTTGAAAAAGCTAGCACATATCTAAAGTATGCGAGGGATCAATATAGGGCCCATTTAGAGAAGAACGTAAAGTACGAGCATCCACCCATGATTCTAGAAAAGGAGTGGAAGGACCTGATTTTGGATGCCAAGGAGATAATTGAAAGGAAAAAAGGAAATACACCACCAGACACCAAAAGAAGGTATGGGATATTGTTAAGAATGTAATTATATACTAATTACTTACTCTTTATATTTATATAATCTAACATATTTCAAACTTTTCATAAACCAAGTGACACGTCAAAGGAAACCAAGGCAAGACAAGAAAAGAATGGGCAACACAAACTCGGCTCTGGTGGTTATATGAAACTTTCCGCATGAATTGTAAGTATCTATAAATTAAATATCACATCAAAATATTTATTAATTGCAAACGATTTTTTTTTTATCAAACAATGCAAGCAAAATTCACAATACCAGGCAAAAATTCAGGGCTTTGAATTCAATAGAGCACCCATAGAAGATGACAAGAGAATTTCCTACCAGCAAGGCTATATAGTCATGGAGGATTGGCTATGAGATTTGAGTGGGCAAACACAAGATTTTGGTGCATCTGTCACATAGGTAAATAAGCTAAATGAAAATTGTTTCAAATTGAATACTTTACCTGCAATAATATAATTGATGTTGAGTTCCAACATAAAGTGACTATATTTATTTTAAATAAGCAAGTAATGATAATAATGTGCATGATATTAGAATGCAGCCTGCTAATCGTGAAACACCACCTGCACATGAAAGTCTGGATGTGCATCCCAGTAGTGGAGGCATTCATTTGCTATTCAAAATTATTTATGTAATTATTAATATAATTAAACATCTTAATTTGTAATTAGAGTAGTAATTAATGTAATCTTTTTTGTTAATATTTTAGAGCATGTAGTCGGTGGTGACCAAGTGGAGCATGATCCAGATACACAACATCAGGAATGTAATGTTCCCCAATCAGGTAAAGAGGACCACTGTTATTCCTTTAAATAAATTTAATTGCAGTTGGTGTTTAGCATTAATGTAACCTTTAGTATTTCAACTCCAGAGGATCTAGAGGGTGTTCAGCATGTTGAGGTTGAGGCTACACAAAATAATGTGGCCCCATTAGGTAAAGAGCGCGATAGTTATGTTCTCTAAATTAATGAAATACTTGTAACAATAATAAAAAAATGTTTTGAATTTAACCCATTTCTCTATTATTGCAGAGGACCCCCCTTCGCTTCAGTGTCCTCATCCTCAATATAGGACTAGGCATACATCGAGATCATGAGGAGAGGTCAGAACAACTAAAGAGGGGGAAAAAGATGAAGAAAATGATGTTCCACTTAGTCTTTTCATAGCTTCAAAGAAAAAAGAAAAAAAAATGATTGTAATCTACCTTATTTGATAATGACTGATTTTTATGTGTAATGAATGTAATTATGTGCTAATGAATGGTTATGAATGATATGTGTTAATTAATATTGATGAATGTTGCATGCTAATTAATGTTGATCAATGTTATGTGTTAATGAATGTTATGTGATATTAATGAATGAATGTTAGATATTAACGGGGAATTTAGAGTGATGTTACGGGGGGAGGGGCCAAATGAGCTTCCACCTTCATGTGGTTGACCCTATTAAGTAAATAATATTAAACTATTCTTGAAACCAAGCGAAGCTCATAAGATAACTCACTTTTCAATATTTCATTATGTTGCACAGTTAATCTTATTGAATAATGTAAATTGAATCTTAATTGTCGGGTCCAACAGAGCCAACACAAACAACAACACCACAAGTTGCTAGATATAATGAACTCCCATATTGTCGTGTATGTACACTAACATTATGAGTTGCTTCTAGAGTTGATATCCATGGTGGGACGGCAAAAGTTATGAATATGCCTCATCCTTGTAAATTTTTTATTACTTGACATTTTCTTTAGCATTTTTAAATTTTCCTTATCATTTTAATTCTAACCACTTTTATATGGAATTTATTGTTCTAGTTTTTATTACTTGACTCCATGGTTTCTCTATGAGGATTATTATGACTATATGTTGCTATTACTTGGTGATTCATATGGACTATTATTTAGGAATTCTCCTTATCATTATTGTCTGATCTGCATGGTTGCTATCTTATATTTGTCAACCAATCTTAGATTTTCCCTCGATGATCATGTATTTTCTTGTTATTTGTATTTCCCATAATTTGAGTCTTTCTAATACTATTTTTTATACACTTTCTCATCACCTAGACTAATGCATAAAGTTCTATCATAAGCTAGATAGTCCCTCATTGTTGAAAAGAAAACCTTTGAATAGTAGCATACTATTTTACCATCTTATAACAAGCTAGCTCCAATGACATCCTCAGTAGAATTTTTGTAAGATTCAATGAGAAACAAAGAATTAGGTAAGGTCAACATTGGAGCATGGTGATGCAGAGCATGAAAATTATATTGTCAAACGTAATTGACAATATTCAAAGCATGATTTTGCTAGCCTGTTGGACGAACCTGCTTTAACAACTACTCAATTAGAACTAATGATTCAGCCCTCTTCTTAAATAAATCAAAAATTAAATTGATCTGGCCAACATTGCATTCTTATGAGTATGCATTTAACTGCTAAGTGTTTAATATGTTTTGAGCATGCCTACTCCATGGGTGTTTTATATGTACACATCCCTCATGTATACCTTGTTCTTGCACCGTGTCTGTCATGTGTCTGGCATATGTGTTTTATATCATATGTGTATTTGTGTTACTTCATGGATGAGATGTTTTTAGATGTCTATTCCATGAATACCTCTCTCTTATATGCTTCATGATTGATGTGTCTTCAGCATGTCCACTCCATGAGAACCTTCCTCATATATGCTTGTACCTTATGTGTATTTATGTATTACTTCATGGTTTACATGTATGATTCATGCCTTTCATGTATTCATATGTATGGTTTTTTCTTTACATAGCTCCTTCATGCCTTATGAGCATTACTTCATGCCTTGCATATATTCATGTATGTTTATTCTTTGCTTACATGTATCCATTATCTTATGCCTTATGTGTACACTTCACATCTTATGGTATTTATGCATACTTTATTCTACGTGTATGTTGCATGCCTTAAGTGAATTCATGCGTACACTTCATGCTTTACATGTATTTGTTCCTTATGTGTACACTCTATGTTTTGCATGAATGTTTCTTGCCCCAAGTATATTCATGTGTATGCTCTATATTTATTCTTTATGTTTTATGTGCATACTTCATGCTTTAAGTGCATCCATGTGAATATATGTATCTTATAAAGCATGGGATATTCATTGTAACACTTGCATGTATTCATATGTATGATTTGTGCTTTACATAGCTCCTTCATGCCTTATGAGCATTACTTCATGCCTTGCATATATTCATGTATCTTGATTCTTTGCTTACATGTATCCATTATCTTATGTCTTATGTGTACACTTCACATCTTATGGTATTTATGTATACTTTATGTTACGTGTATGCACATCTTATGGTTTTTGTGTATACTTTGTGCTACATGTATGTTGCATGCCTTAAGTGAATTCACACGTACACTTCATTCTTTGCATGTATTTGTGCCTTATGTGTACACTCTATGTTTTGCATGAATGCTTCTTTCCCCAAGTATATTCATGTGTATGCTCTATATGTATTCTTTATGTTTTATGTGCATACTTCATGCTTTAAGTGCATCCATGTGCCTCATGTATATTTCTCTTAAATACATGTTTTATGTATATATACTTGATAAATTGTGGATATATAATGTATCTGTTGTGTCTTCAACATGATTTCCTTATTGTATGATTTATACATGTACTTTTTCATATATGCATTGTACCTTAGGGGGTATTTGTGTGTATTACTTCATGTCTTGTGTGGATGCTTCATGCTCTCGCCTTGCGTGTAACAATATGTATGTTTCATGACTTAAGAAAATTCATGCTCTACATATATTTAAGTGTATGTTTTATGACTTCAATAGATTCATCTAGATGCCTCATGCTTTATGTATGCTTCCTGCTTTATGCATTAAGTATATTCATGAGTATGCTTCATAATTCAAGTGTATTCATTTGTATGCTTCATACTTTAAGTGCTCATTGTATGCTTCATGCTTCAAGGTATTCATTTAATGTATACCTTATGACTCATGTGTATTCATTTGTATTCCTCATGTTTTGAGTGTATTCTTCATGCTCCATGCACAACATGTGTGCTTAAGTGAGTTCATGGACACTCTATGTGTTACAATGAAAATCATGTGCTTTATAAGATACATATATTCACATGTATGATCCTTATTCAAATCATGCCTTAAATATATTCATGTATTTATATGTACTTCTTTATTGGTATGATCCAAGATTTACGTTTGATTGATATCTTATGTGTTTTCATGTGGCTTGTACACTATATGTGTCAAAGGTATATTTCATACTTTATGTAAATACTTCATCCTTTACGGGGTTGAATCATGCTGTTGCACTTTCAGCATGATTACTTCATGGATGTATGGTCCTCCCTAATGCATACTCATGTTGTTGTGCAATTATTTGAGTTTGCATGGGTATGCTAGGTATCATGTCACCTTGATTTTTTCAAGATCAACTTGAATGGGAGAGTGGTTGATAATGTAACTAAATTTGCATGGTGCCAAAATTTTATTTGTTGAGGTTGGTTTGCAACTTGTGTTGGCATAGCTCCCCAACTCACTTAAAATATTGAATCCTTTAATTGGATAGCAGCATGTATAGTTGATTGTCTAAACTTTTGGAAGCTGGAGGGTCTTATTCAACTTTGTAATGCAATAAATTCTAATATTGGAGCTTGTGTAAAGTAATGTCTTATTCAACTGGAAGGTCTTATTCAATTTTATAATCCAGTCAACTCTAATGTTCAACTTTTAGAGTAACATCCCATACAGTTGCAACACTTCATCATTAGATGAGCTATCAATTACAATACTACTGGCTAGAGTACTGGAATGGTTTGCAGTGAAATTATATTTTCTGATTTTGTTTTTTATTGTATTTCATTCTTAATTGGTTTGATCACTTGTTATATGTCTGCAGAATGTTGTGCTAACAAATTTGATTTATAAAGAGGGAGAAGTCAGCCCAGTGGAAAGTCAAAGAAATGAGTCTGAAATTGTTGGACTTGAGCAGCTCTTGAAAAATAAAACACTCTCAAGGTGGGCAATTATTTTTAATACAATGTTTATTGTTTTAAGTTTTTTTTATTCTAGTAGATCTTCGTATGGTTCATTCTTTTCTATCTTCCATTATCATGCTTATTTGATAACTTTGGATGTACCTATTGTGGGAGGGAGATTGATGCTAGTAGACATGGCTAGATCTAAGAATATTAATCAATTTGGATTTGTTGGGTTTGAGGCAAAACTTTAGGTATTCCTTTTCCTTATTATCGTCATTCATTATGCTCAACATTTCTATATCTAAGGTTAGACTGTAGGTATCCATTTTGTAATTAAGAGATTTATAACACAAGCATATCACACACACAAAATCCAAATGAACATTACTAAATAGAGAATTCCAAACCACAATATTAGAATTACATCTCCTCCAAAATGGTATTGCTCTAAACTTAATAGCACCCGTACATCTAACTTTCCTCTCCTCATTTGGTGAACGCTTTAAATTCCTTTTGAAAGATGCCATGCACTATATATACATATTTCTTTAGTTAATAATTGTAGACTTTATAGATAAAATGCATATACTTTTATTTATTTCTAGTGTTCGGTATCACTTTTCTTTGGCAATCATCAAGGAAAGATTAATGTTTTAAGATTTTGAATCACTATTTTTGGCAAACATCGGGATAAGTTTATTAGTTTCTAAGGTTTAGATCACTTTTCTTGGTCAATCACAAGGATATTTTGTTATTGGATTGGAGAAAAGTTAAAATATATATACAACTAATTATTTATATATTATACATGATCTTTTTTTTCCCTAGCATGAAAGATAACATGAATTCTTTGTATTTTTTTATCATTTGAATTCATTATTGACTTTACAACTAAATCTAGCCTAAAGTTCAACTCTCATAACTATTTGGGTTGTTAAGATGTTTTTATATTTTCACTACTTGTGTTATACAATTGGGAATTGTGACCCTCACATTCATAATTCATGGCCAACATGCGCCTTAATCAATACTTAAATTATTCATATGCAAACCCAAATCATATAAATAATCAATGTCAAATCAACCTGAACAAATCAATGGAATCACCTAATCAGTGTCTCCTACTCCCTAATAGATAATGGGACATCAACTACACAATCTACAATATGCAACAAACTACTACAAACCTTACAAAATGAATCATTAGCTCACAACATCATGGCCATGGATATTGGAGGATCTTCTTAGAATGGTTTGATCTTCTTAAATTCCATTCCATAGTTGAACTATAAGCTTTAGTAAACACTCTTGTCCAAGAACTCCAACACCATGACTTGACCAAAGGTAACTTAGGTAACTTTGTCAATCACAAACATTTAATGAAATTATAGAAGTCCTTAACACCCAAGGC
Source organism: Cryptomeria japonica (assembly GCF_030272615.1). Taxonomy (NCBI): domain Eukaryota; kingdom Viridiplantae; phylum Streptophyta; class Pinopsida; order Cupressales; family Cupressaceae; genus Cryptomeria; species Cryptomeria japonica. The sequence continues at coordinate 532,352,773 of NC_081415.1, forward strand.
TGATCAGAACATGAATAGATTCTTCAAGCTTTTCACCATGGTTGTATCCCAATTTGCCATACGAAGTTAGATCTATCTCCCCTTAGAACCAAAATGCAACACTTTCCCACCCTTACATAGAAAACTATTTCAACTCTAACTCCCACGTGCAAGCTTCTATCATGTCCCCGCCATGACAACCAGACTCACACCATCTCTCATAAGGAAAAATTGTCTTGTTTCAAGATTTCACAATTTTTTATAACTCAAATTGTGCCCAAACATCAATCTGGCCCTTTGTTAATGCAAAGAATGATATATACACAGCAATCAAGGTATATATCATTGTCTTTGAGGAGTGGTCCTATTATCAACTATGGCAGAAACCTTATTATTAGTGTTGCAATCTCAACCTTAGTGGAGCAGTGATCTCTATTGTGTGTTGAAAATTGTAGCTAGCTCGGATACCTAACTATTCAATTTTCATGTTGTCAATGACAATTAAAATTCCTATGTATTACCTCTCATACAATCCAAACCACTTAGGGTTGGGCCCAAATACATGTGACTTGTAATTATGTCTTTCTATGAATATTGAGCAAGACCTATATATAATGTAACTTGTGGATAGGACAGACCCTATAAACGTAACTTGTAATTTGGTCTGACCCTAATTGGGCGATGTAACTTGTGGTCCTATATTGAATGTAACTTGTAACTTGTGAATAGGGAAGGCCCTATCTTATGTATCTTGTAATCTTAACCCTATGTTTTGGCATCAAGTTCAAAGGGCTGACCTACAGTGAATTAGTAGGATGAGTCACATATACATACAAAGGCTTAGTCATTGTATCCACATACACTCAGCGAATTGTCTTCAATCAGAAAATTGTCTCCTTCATTCACCAAATTGTTTCTCTGAGTCAGTGAACTATAATTTAAGGATAGTGAACCATCTTGCAGTGATAGCGATCTTCATTCTAGAGACAGTGAATTATTCTCAAGGGTATCGAAATTTATCTTGTGGACAACGAGCTTCATTTGAAGGCTTTGAACTATCATTGATGATAGCGATCTTCATCCTAGAGTAGTGAACACTATCTTTGGGGTCGCGAACCTCTTTAACAGCAAATACCCTATGCTTAGAGATAAGTTTATCATTTGTATATCCTTGGTTGAAGGTGTTATCCTATTGTGCATAGTTTGTTGGTTCTGATTGCTTCAAGTGTTGAAGCCATACACGCCAGATAGACCTAATGCTTATCAACTTGTACAAAGAACAACAGAAGGTGATTTGTTTGGGAATGGGCAAGTTGAAGACCCCATCCAATAGGCTTAATAGCCTCCAATACCCTAGGTCTCAAAACCGAGGTCAAGGTCGAAATCATACCCCACATGCTAAAAGGGAACCAACAAGCACCATTGTAATTGGCAAGTGTATTTTTTTCTTATTTTAAATAAATTACCATCGAAATTCTGATAGCAACCCAACTTTGCACCAATGTCGAAACCGTCGGACCAATAGCATCCTCGTTGGTGCATAGTTTCTGGCAGGTGTCATAATTTTGACGCCAATTGAAGAAACATCCAACTAGGATGTTGTATATCTGATGGAACTTTTTTGTCAGATGATGTTGTATGTCTGATGGAAATTTCTTGTCGGATGGTCCTCGTAGTCATAGTCAATGCATATTCTTGGTGAGCATCAGAATTCTGACGTCCATCCGACGAATTTCTTTGGTCAGGTCAACAATCATGGCCACCATCGGAAGAGTTTAGGATGTCATCAAAATTTTGACGTTTGATGGCATCTCGAAATGCCCAAAGATGAGTTTTTGATGGCTTCATTTTTCGGCAGTCTGATGAAAACTAGTCGAAATTTCGACGATTTACCGTCAAAAATCAGCCCCAAATGTACTAGTGTTTGGGTCAGCCTCCCAGGAATGCTTCTTTTCTCTGGACTACTTGGGTTCTTGGTCTGACTTTTATTATCTAAAATTTATGGTTAGAAAGTAATCAGAGAATCTTCTAAGGTTCTAAAATTGGGAGCTTCCTCATGTGGAGGAAGATTGTTAGAAGACTTCAAGAGACTATTTCAGGAAAGTGTGACATGACTTCTCCTATGGAGTCTTGTGATCTAGATACGGTAAAGAACCTTAATTTGGTTGGCAATGGGATGGATTTTTCTTACATAAAGAGACCACGATAAACTAAACAAAAAATTCATAGAGAGTGAAGATGGATCCCTCTTCCTGGTGGATTTTTGAATATTAATACTGATGGGTCTTCTAGAGGGAATCCTAGAAAGGGAAAGAATTATTGGCATTGGTAGGAGAAATGATGAGAGTGTTGTGCTATCTTTCTCTATTTATAAAGGACAACAATCAAAAAATTAGATGGAGGCCCTAGCTATTTTACATGGTATTGAGATAGGGTGCTCTTTAGGATGGAAAAGAATTATTTGCGAGACTGATTCACAGATTGTGGTTTAAATGTTGAATAATCATCAATAGGATGGAGTTTATTGGAAATTAGCCTTGGTGGCTAAGCAAATCCTGAATCTTTGTGGTTCCTTGGATTATATTTCTTTTTTTTCATATTCTTAGGGAGTAGACTAAAGTGGCGGATTGCTTGGTTAAGTGGTCTTCTGAGAGCTTAGAGGGATGGGATGTGGATAAATGGGAGACTCTGCCTCTAGATTATTTAGAGATTCTAGGAAAGTTAATTAGGGATGATAGAATCTTGTAATTGCACCTTTCAATGGCGTTCCTTTGGGAACTTGTTGTTCTTGCCTCATTTGGAGGTTTTTGTGGTCCTTAGGCCCTTTTTCTTGGTATTTTTTTGCTTCACTTGAATAAATTTTTACCCAGTTTTTTTTTAAAATACCTAGATAGCATAAATTAAAATTTAGTAAAATCTATTCCATTATTATATAAAAGATAATATATATTTTTTAGAATAATGTGCTATATGAATACATTACTCTACCTATATATGGGTGTAGTCTAGGAGCATTGAGGCTAGAAGGTCTAGATTATAGTTTGGTATCTTGTACACATTTAGTCTAGGTTTTCTATATTATATCACACCACTTAGTTCTACTTGCATTGATTAATCTTTCTAGATACTATTTTTATGTGAATAATGAATCCTAACAATTGGATAGCTAATAAATTAATATGAAAATACATTTAGTTACATGAGTCATAATAGTTAGATTACATAAATTAAAATTGGGTATGGTCTAGCCCATTATTATATAAAAGATAATATAATTTTTGCTTTTAAATAACATGCTATATGAATACAAAGTATTTTTACCTATATATGGGCGTAGTTTAGGAGCATTGAGGCTAGGGGGTCTAGATTATTATTTGTTGATTGTGTAATTATTTTTTTGAGTTTATTTAAATTATATCATGTCACTTATTTCTATTTGTATTGATTAATCCTTGTAGATAGTGGTTTTGTGGGAGGTGGATGGAGCAAAAACACTCATAAATTTAACAATTTCAATCACACAGAAAATAATAAACACAAAAATTAATATTTACACACAGAGGTTATATTGTCCTGTAGCACCCAAAACATATTTGTATTGCTTGCAAAAATTGGATTACATCCACCTCTTTTTTAAAGGACTTCAGAAAATTCTAGAATGAAAAATATTGTATATAATAGTCAGTTTTGCATGACTGATAGAAATAACAATTGTCTGCATGACTGGCCGAACGGTGGAATTAAAGGATCATGGTTGGAGTTGTAAATAGTGCTTGCATGGTGGACTTCAAAGTTGGCGGTTTAAATGCAGCATGCATGCTTGCAGGGGAACTGGAGCTGGAACCTGACTAGCATTGCATATTAATCATTTTCATGCATACGATAATGCATGGTCGGTGCATGGTCGGTGCATGATCTTTCTTGCATGTGGGAGAAATTATCAATACTTCCAACACTCCCCCTTAATTTCAACTGCAAATGCTACTGCATGGATAATTCCTTTACTATTGTCTTCTTCTTTGACTATTGTCTTCTTCTGTCTCATTCTTTGTCTTCGGACTTTCTCAAGCCAACTCTTGCTTGATAATTTCAAACCAACTCTAGATCTACTAATCTTCATATCCAATTTTTAATAATAGTGCCATTCATTTGGCTTCTCCCACTACTGCGACAGTCTCTCAATATCTTGATTTTTGAATCTTTAAAATACCCATCTTGATTCTCCTATAACTTCATTTTCTATAGATGTCTTACAAGCCATTGGTTTTCTTTGTTTCAAAGTATTTGTTATGATTTTTGAATATTCAAACCTCAGGTGATTACTATAAACATAAGAACATTAAACTTGAACAACTTTTTGATCATACCTAAAAATTTTTGCCAACTTGTCCCATTACTCCATCCACAATCCATTATTTGATTCTCTATTCCAACATATTTTTTCACAATAATTTCTTAACCCACATAGGGTACAAGGATATAAATCCCAACATTTGTATTTCATATGTCCTTTCATATTACAATGTGAACACTGCACACTTTGCATGCTCTGCATTCTTTCTGTTGATTTGGTTAAACTTAGAACACTTGTATCATTACCTATCATATACCCTATACCTTCATATTTGGGCCTCATTATTGGCTCAATTGGATCCTTCATTCCTTGTTCATTTTTACCCAACCATCTTCCTTTATAACCAATTTTCTCCATTATTTTCCAACTAACATTATCTTAAAAACAACCTTTGTCATCACAAATCACACTTGGAGATTTACCATCCTCAACTGAAAAAAAATTAGCTACATCATCCATATCAAATGAATACTAATCACTTGTATCACATGCGGCATCACACACCGAAGATTTTGACATTAGATTCTTTTCTGGTTTTTTTCAACAATTGTAAGAGTTCTTCCAAATCTTCATTCTTCTTTTATACTTCATCAAACAACTTTAATTTTTCCTTCAATTCTCTATTTTCTTTTATATTAATATCATTTTAACTTAATTTCTCATAAATATCTTTTCTCAATTGCTTTGTAGTTTCTATCAATTCTAAATTATACTTTTTGACTTTCAACAATTCTTCCTTCAATAGATCCTTCTCACATATTAAACTTAAATTTTATTTCTTTACTTTTTTCCTATCTTGCCCATTCATAAATGGTTGAAACTTTACCTGATGCTATTGCTTGTATAATTGATAGTTATTCCTCTTTGCTCAGATCTGCCTTTCTTCAACTTTCTTCAACTACAGCTTCTCCTTGTCTTCTACACATAGCTTCCTTTTATTTTTGCAATCAACACTTAATACACATGATACATTCTTGCATGCTTCTTTACATCAATTGATCTCAATTTACTATAATTATTTCTTTCATCCAAACTGCAAATTTCATTCAATGATCTTCTTTGATGATGCCATCAAAAATATTCTTTAGGAGTGCTCTCAAAATAAACACATGCAACAAACAAGATCAAGAAAGAATGCACCAAAAAACTTGAAGTCTTTGTTTTGATTCTCCTTCAACTCATGCAAATCGGCCTTCTATCATCGATTATTTCTCCAATGAATTCGTACCACTCTTTCTCTCATTTGGAGCAGGGCTACAACCTTAAATCCATAGCTCATCCTTATTGCACACTGATTACAATCCAACATTGACCATTTGTTACCTTGCATACTAATTACCCCTTTTTTTCTCAACAGCTATACTCTTCTCTTAACAGTGATATCAAATACAATCCTTTCTAAGAATGGCAATGTTCTCCTTAGTCTCTTAGTTCAACCTCGCTCTGATACCACTTGTGGGAGGTGGATGGAGTAAAAACACTCACAAATTTAACAATTTCAATCACACAAAAATTATCACAAAAAATAATAAACACAAAAATTAATATTTACACACACAGGTTATATTGTGTTGCAGCACCCAAAACATATTTTTATTGCTTGCAAAAATCAAATTACATCTGCCTATTTTATAGAGGATTTCAGAAAATTCTAGAATGAAAAATATTGTATATAACAGTCAGTTTTGCATGACTAATGGAAATAACAAATTGTTTGAATGATTGGCTAACTGCTAGGTTGAATGGTGGAATTAAAGGCTCACGGTTGGAGTTGTAAAGAGCGCTTGCATGGTGGACTTAGAAGTTGACAATTTAAATGCAGCATGCATGCTTGCGGAGTAGCTAGAGATGGAACTTCGTTGGCTTTGCATATTAATCCTTTTCATGCATATACTACTACATGGTCGGTGCATGATCTTTCTTGCATGTGGAAGAAATTATCGATACTTCCAATAGGTTTTATGTGAATGATGAGGTAATTCCCCTCCAAATATGTAATGTATTTTTATATAAATTTGAGCTAGATAGTTATACCAATAAGAGTAATATCTCATGCTATCTATGTTCAATCATGACCTAACTTTATAAATTATAGTTAAATTTGTAAAGAAATCAAGTGCCTTTAGGTGTCTTCCAATACAATGTAGTAGTAGTTAGATAATACAAGTTAAATATTGTTTATTAATTAGAAGAGAGTTTATGCATGTGTTAAATATATATCAATTAGAAACATGCATATTTTTTAAGTTCTAAATGATGTTATTATAATAAAATAGGGCAATGTGCAGCAACAACTACATTTCTTATTAGAGTAAACAAATATGAAGAAAATCAATGGTCTAAGTTACCATGCAACGGATTTGATAACTTGTACATAATTGTTTGGAATTATTGAAAATCTAATTTAAAAAGAAAATGTAATCCAATTCATGTTGAATACTCCACAAAACACATCAATTACCTTAGAAGAGTACAATAGCCATTTACACTTAGAATGATTACTAATTAAAAAGATAGTCTAAAGAAAAAAAAAAACCTTTATATTCTTACTTTTCTAATAATTGTTTTTCCTTAAATATTAAGAAATATGAAATTGAAAAAGATTATTAATTACAATATTATTTTTTCTTATAAAAAAATTCTTAAATGTAATATTAGACAAATAAAAAAAATACTAAATTTCTACCGTCTATAATATTATATTATATTGAATATTTCTAGATACATAATTAAATGATACTTCTAATATCAGCAATATGACAATCAGATTGAAATGGTGCTGTATGGAAACGCTAACACTGTCTCATTACGGAGCATCACATCCATTTATTTTACTGCAAGCACAGAATGCGGGTGGGTAACTTATAACGAATGGATTCCCTTATGAATTAACTCAGGCTCTTCTCACGCTCTCGCCAATTTCACTTCCCACTTACACTTCATTATCTCTGACATAAATGGCAGACCGTCCGGGGGTGGACTGACCTTTTTCATGGCTCCTTTTGACTGGGAGCCGACTGTAGATCCCAGTTGTCAATCGCTTGGTCTCTTTAATCAGACATATGACGAAAATATCTCCAATCAAATTGTCGCTGTGGAGTTTGATACGTTCCAGAATTTTCCCTTCGATATGGACGACAACCATGTGGGAACCGATGTCAATAGCGTTGCTTCCAAGATGAACACATCTGTGAGCCCGCGTTTTCTCAATAATGGCCTCCCATGGGACGCATGGGTGGATTATGATGGCGTAGCTAAGAAGCTTCAACTATATCTTGTGTCTTCAGACGACCCTGCCGTTTCTTTTGGAAAGCCCACAACACCAATCTTGTCGTATGATATAGACCTCAGTCAGTTTCTTCCTCAGAACATCACCATTGGCTACCCTGCTTCTCCTGAGTTAGATTTCATGGAGTCTCACTAGATCTTTAATTGGGAGTTTTCTTATCAATATTCATGGGAAATCAACACACAGCCCAAAAATCCAGTGCACCAGACAAATAAGAGAAGAAATGCTATTCCGCTGTTTGTTACAGTTTGAGTGGCAGTGGTTGTGACAACAATGGTCGGTTTGATACTGCTCTTGGCCCGGCGGCGACATGGTAACACCAACAAATTGAAAAGCAGAGAGCTAGACAAACACTGTGCTCAAGGCCCTCGTAAGTTCTCCTACGCTGTCCTCCGCGCTGCGACGAAGAACTTCAGCAACGATCGACTGCTTGGAAAAGGAGGCTTCGGACAAGTCTACAAAGGCATCTTGTCTGCTTCAAAAGAGACTGTGGCAGTGAAAAGAATATCTCATGGCGCCAAAAAAGGGCAACAGGAATATATCTCAGAAGTGAGTATATTATCTAAGCTAAGGCACCGGAACCTTGTGCAGCTCCATGGATGGTGTCATGAGAAGGGTCGCCTGCTTCTTGTCTACGAATTTCTACCGAATGGAAGTCTGGACATATATTTATTTGGGGAGCAGAAGAAAGGTGATTTGAATTGGGATAAAAGATATAGCATTACATCTGACATAGCCTCTGCCCTTTTGTATCTCCATGAAGAATGGGATGAGAGTGTTATGCACAGAGATGTTGGATGGAGAATTCACAGCAAAGCTAGGAGATTTTGGCCTGGCAAGAATGGTGGAAGGTGGGCGTGCAGTCTCTGACACAACAGTGGTGGCAGGCACATTTGGATATATTGCATTTGAATATGTGGTTACCAAAAAGGCAAGCTTAGAATCAGACATCTTTAGCTTTGGAGCAGTGTGTCTAGAAATTGCATGCGGGAGGAAGGTTATCGACTGGACCCTGGATGACCATAATTGGAGATTAGTCGAAAGGGTTTGGGACTTGTATTGAAAGGGAAAGATTTTGGAAGCCGCAGATTCAAAGCTGGGTAGAAATTTCAACGGTGAGGAGATGGAAAGGGTGCTGTTAGTGGGTTGTTGTGCTCTCACCCGGATCCGAAAGCCAGACTGAGCACAAGATAGGTTGTCGATATCCTGAAATTGAAAGCTCCACTCCCTCCTCTTCCTCCGACTTATCCAGAAACTGTGTACACTACCTCTCATGGTCCTGTCTTTGCTTTATCATCCACGTCTGATGGAACATTTTGTACTGCGGAGAGCACCTCCAAAATTGAGAGTACCTAAACAATATTTATATCCCATTTAATAATCATGCTCATCACAATTTGCCAAGGATGCAATTTGTGGTCTTCGTATCTATTATAAGTAGAAGGTGCAAGGGATATGCCCATAAGAAATTGGAGGAAAAATATAAATAAATTCAATATTGCATGATGAAGTATACAAAAGTATACATCTATACACATGTAACATTGTACATTATTTTTAATACAATTAGTTTCTTTTGAACAAGTGGCACCTAGTTTGGATCAATAAATATTACATAAGAGTGTCTTTCTATTAGCAAGTCCTTTTCTAAAGTCGCAATTCAATGTATTGAAACACCTTAGAAATCCTTAATTTTAAATTTTAAGTTACATAATGAGATATATTAAAGTATAGATATATATAGATTTATCAATGTATAAAATAATTTGGTACAACTTTTTTGCTGGATATCTTCATTAGTTTGAAACAATTGGATTGCTTTGAATAATTAGCAACAAATTTTGATCATACAAGCAACATAAGACTTTCAATAAAACTACAACAATCAAAGGTGTTCCTACATCATAAGTTTAATTAATTGAATTACAACAATCAAAGGTGTTCCTACATCATAAGTTTAATTATTCCCTTTAATCTTTAGACATAACATTCATCTCATCATCTTTATAATTATATTTATAAAATCAAATCAAATTTCAACTTTTTTTTGGGAAAGCTAAGAATAATACTAATTCCAAACTCGATTATATTCAATACACTCTACAAGAATGTTATTCTTCATCTAATAGCCAATTTTATTCTTGGTTGTGGACTAGGAATAAGATTAACTTGATATAAAGATACTCCAATTGGAATTGATATGTTTTAAGATAATGATTTTTCATTATATAATCTAAAAATTAATAGAAGCAACAGAAAATGACGTTGGGTACATATCGATTTATTAGCTGATTTTAAGAAAGAGATATCATATGTTATGAGGAGAAATGTTACGGGTTTGAAAATACCTAAATATTCAATTCTTAATATGCATCTAGATATTAAAGTTAAGAAAAAAGGCTATGTACAATTAGTTGAATTCTTAAATTAAGACAAGGAAAACACATGAATCATGGTGTGTTCTTAATATTCTAATATCAGCATTCATTTAGTGGTATTCCTATATGTCACCCACCCAAGTTGGGAGAAATTTTACATTCATAATAGTGTATATCTATTAACTGATATAAGCCTCATTTCACCAGCATAATTTGTTATTGTTATTAACAATAGCAAGACATATGATAACCAAACTTATTCCAAACAATAGGTAAGGATAGTTTCCTTATGATTATATGAATTTCATCTTGTGAAAGGCACAATGCTCTTTTAATAAATTTTAATTCAATCAAAATGTCCCCCAACTCAAGATTTTGCAATGCTTATTTTCAAATCTTTTGTTTGAATTGAAATAATTTTACTCACATATGATACCTTCATAATAGAAATCTACAATAGTTCTACTATTCTAAGGACGAATTATGAAGTACAATCTAAATTTCTAATAAATAAAATTCATACAATCAAATCAAAAATTTACAATTTAATAAATACCTTATCAAAATTATAAGAAAAATAATCTTCCTCCAAATGACCAACAGATAGTACTAGAAAATAGTTAAACATTTATGAAAGCCATTCTTAGAAATCAATGGCCTAGAAAATCATTACCCTTAAATTAGGGATCCCTAAAAATCTGTATCCTAAATTAAGGATCCCACTTATCTTCTAGTGGTTTTTCTTGATATACCCTTTCTAGCACACCTACCATGATAAGCTAATGCATTTACTATCATTACACTACACAAATGTGATCCTCAATTGAAACAAATAGAATACATAAAAAAATTTATCTACTAACAAACAAAATATAATCCATTTTAAGTACGTAAAAAATCTTGGTAATTATTTTAAGAGAAAGGTTATCATTTCTTACTAATCTTAAAAGAAAAGATTTGGAAACTATACAAAATCCCATATATCTTAGCATTGTCCTTGCGTTACTATTGTAACAAAGGTAACAATATTATAGTCCCTATATTCTTGAACTATGTTGATTTCAACAACTTAAGTAATGGGTGACGATGAGGACGAGCTTCCTATATTGTTTCAGACAAATAATTATCAAAAGATTTCAAATTTATTCAATCTTATGATTATTTTGCCAGATTTGAATAGAGGTCGATTGTATAGGCTTTACAACATGTTTTCTAATGGCTTTGCCATATTTGTTAAACTCAATGTCTTCAAGGATAGGAAAAGCTTGTATATCTTCTTCTCCATATTCAGCAACCACTGGAGATACACTGACACTTTTAAGAGGCATGCTTATGTCACAAAACCAGGAGACAGACTTAAAATACATTGGTACAGTAAATTGTAAAAGCCCAATGACATAAAGATTGTTGGATGGGAAAGGAAATGGAAAGATCCTATTGATGAGAATGCATAGATGGAGATAGTCACAGATGAGGGTAATTGGAGTTGTGGATTCCAAGAAGTGATTTAAGTTCCCATAATTGAATCTTTTGAAAAAATAGTAGATATTATCCTCATAAGGAATTGATTAATGGAATAGAAAATATAGAAATTATCCTCATAAGGAATTGTATAATAGAATAGAAAATAGATATTATCCTCATTTAGGAAACTAAGATGATAGACTCTTTGTTTGCTCATTTTGTTAAGAAGATTTGGCTAGGTGTTGACTTTGGTAGTCCAATTGATGAGGCTTAAAAATGAATAGCTACTATTTGGAACCCCTCAAGAGTTAAAGGGGTTGAAATTTAAAAATGTAGGAAGAGTTTGGTTGTTACCTTTGGGGATCTCAAAACCTCTACCATCTTAAATCTTGTTAGTATCTATGCTCCTAATGCAAAGCCTACTAGACACAACTTCTAGATCCCTCAATGAATTTAATGATAGAAAAAATATTGGAGAAAAGGATACTTGGAAGAGATTTTAATTCTCCCCTTTCTCCTTCAAAGAAATTAGGAAGCTTGGAGGTGCATTTCTTTGACAACATGGAGGATCTCTCAAAATTCATTTCTAATTTTAGTTTACGAGATGTTGATCTTAAAGGATTACAATTTACAAAGTCAAAAAGGAGACAAGGGAACAAGCATATTCAAGTTGATCTTGACAGATTCTTAATCCCCATTAGTAGGAATATTCTATCAAATATCACCTTGATTGGGGTTCCTAGAATTTGTTTGGGCCACAATTCTATTCTATTAAACTAAACGGATGAGGCTCCCAAAGGTCCTTTCCCTTCTAGAAACTATTTCATTTAATTTTGGTGGTGGTGGCTTCAGATGATATTTCTATTTTTAATTTAAGTTTATTCAAAGTGTCGGCATTATTGTTGATTGTATCAACAAAAGGATGTTGATGCATGATTTACTATTTTAAATAGCATTAACAATTATTATAGAGTTATCTTTAATTTTTATTTGGTGGATATTATCTATTTTATAAATCTCTTTTCTTAGAAAGAAAACTTGACTTCTAGTCTTACGGTTAATATGATTTTATTATATTTTTTAAAGGACATACTAATTGGCTCATCGTGTTCCTATCTAATTGGATAGTCAATACTTTCTATTCATATAAGCCTTTCCATACTCTATCCAAAATCAATTTTGTTCATTCATGAGAGTGATTCCATTTGAAATATTCTCACAAGTTTAAAAATTAGCTTTCCCATCTTCATAAGCAAAAATCTTATAAACTCAAAATTAGAAAAACTTTAACACCTACATAAAAAATTATGAAAAATTTATAATTTTAAATTAATCAATTCCAAGTTTAGCAATATATTATGTTTTAAATATATTTCTAAGTTATTTAAAAATATAATATAACAATAGATGTATATTTCATTTTTCTTCTAGTCTAAGTTCTAGGTGGTTCTACCGGTATAAGATTTTGAGGGGCATTTCAAAATGTATGGGTCATTTGTCATTTCCTCACTATTTTAGCTAATGTAGAAGTTGGTTTCCCCCTATTGTTCAAGGGTTTCGTGTTCTCTCATTCCTTTATTGTGTTATTTATAGTTGAAGGTGTCTTTTTTTATTGGTTTCATGGGTTAAACCCATTCTCTGACTTTTTTCTCCTCTATTCAAAGTGTATATCATTTAAGGTTTCAAGGTCCTTTGGAAAACCCTCTACTGAATTAAGATTCTATTAAGGGTCGTGTTCTGTGTGTCCCCCTCTTTAACGCTTTGATCCTTTGCTAGCCTTTGGCTTTGTTTTAGATTTTGGTCATCTCATTGCTTGTGAGATCCCTAGTAATTTATTTTTTATGTTGATTTATCTCTTTAGTGTGTGTGCATATAGCTTCTTCGATACACCTTCAATGAAAATGCTCCATTATTTTTCAAAGCATCTTGATTTATCAACTAATTATGGACTTTTTATGGGATCTTCTAAAATGTAAGAGCTCATTGTGTATTCCCACTACTCCTCGCATATTCTACATAAATGTTTTCCTAATTTTCATAGTTGGAAGAATTTTTGGTAAATATATAATGCCACCATCTCAAGTGATAGAATATATTAAAGAGAGAGAAAAAGTAAATGAAGGAATAGGTCATAAAATAAGCCATCTTTTGGCACAGAATGAATCTCAAAAATTCCACCCTAACCTTCCCCGTCTATTCTTGAAATTGTTCTAAACAACCACCCATTTTTGGCCTTCCCTTGAAAAGAGCTTTCTTAAAATGATAACAAAGGGAACATTGGAAATGGAATTTCACATTGAATTCCCCCTCTTCCCCACCTTCTCCATTTATTCCTAAATTTGTGGTAAACTACCACCTATTTTTGGCATTTCCTCAAAAAAGATCTTTCTTAACACAAGAAAATAAAGGGACCATTAGAAATGGAATTTCACAATGAATTCTAAGATATTATTTGCTCGACATATTGGTAAGAAATGGTCATAAAAACTAATCACGCTCCAAAACTATACAAGGGCCCAAATTATGAAAAAATATCTAACAATTGTTGACAAAGGAGGTGAAACTTGTAGAAGATCCACTAAATCCCATTAGAGATTCATGAAAAGGGACAAGGTGTCCATTGTTTCCAATGGATGGAAGGATGCTAAAATTGGTCCTTGATCAATGTGATTACTTATTTTGATAAAAGATAATATACTGTGAAATTGTCCACTAGCATGTATACTTATCAACCTTTATAATTCCATCTAAAGTGTCAATTGAACATATCTCATTAGTATAATACATACCATGTTGGGAATACTCCAATCTCTAAGAATAGTTAAAAAATACAACGTAGATAACATATTAGAAAATACACCACCAACTACATTTCCCATTTCCTATTTTTGTGACTCATGATTCCAATCATACCTAAGGAAAAGTAAATTTATTTTGATACTATTCATATCCATCACACATTTACCATATATCTGATGATGTCCTTACTCCTTCAAGGCATAATTGATAGGAAAAAAATCATCATACCTACAGAAATTTTATTCCAAAATTTAGATCATCATGCCTTAAATCTCCATAAGTTTCCACTTTTGTATTCTAATAATATATAGAGAGAGAAAGTTTTATTTATCTATCCATTACATTTGTCTATCTAGTTATTATATTTTTATATCTATCTACTTTTATTTAATCATTTACATTACTTGAATTTGTTTGTTATACCACTTTTAAACAAGTTTACAGTTGTTAGTTTGTTACTTCTAAATTTCAAAATTAAAGTATTAAAGATTCAAATTTAGTCAACTAGTCTACTTACTTTAAAGTTATTAAATACATGTTTAATACAATTTGATACTATGTTATGAATATTTAAATACATTCAATGCATTTGATCTATATATCAAATGTTTATCTTCTAATCAAATATTCTAAAGCACTTAATTAATCAATTGAAATACATTTCAATTTGGTAGGATAAAAAGTAAAAAATCTATATAATGTTCTTGCTTCTTATCTTCAATCTTTTTCAATTTTACTTAAGAAACACATTATCTTTATGTTTGATATCAAAGATATTCTAGAATGTCATCTATTAAATAAAAATCTTCAATTATTAAATTAAATACCATCCTCTTATTAATTTTTAAAAAACAAATATCAATTTTCCATTCTCAACTGTATTTTGTAACTCCATGCTGATTTTGTGCATTTATTTAATCAGCTTATCTCAGAGAAAACCTCATTTTCCATAAAACTAAAAGGGAAAAGCAATTGCATTTTTTGAAAATCATTTTGAATGTACACTTTCTCTAGGTTGGATTAGAAACATATGATTTAGCAAATTAGCATAGCACAAACAGAAGGGAGATCAAAATCCATCTCACATCAACCAAATGAAGATATTTTTTTGTCGAGTCTTGTAGAGTGAAACTTACAACACACATAGGGCATACTGCTATTGACAATGAACATAGCCATTAAATAGAAGAAGATAAGCACGATATGAAAGAAACATGGAGGAACGGAGTAGGAGAATTAACTTAGTGGAGGATGACTTCATTCGTAGGTAAGAGTAGCGGTGAGCTTGACCACTGTCTCATCGACTGTGTGAGAAATAGTCTCCATGAGAGCATGGCCTTGAGCATTGTGGAACACACCACTGCCTCCCACCACTGTGATCTCCCTCTGTGGTAATTCAATGTTGTCTTTGCCTAAGAATTCAATGCTTCTACCTTCGTATTCAGAACCTTCAAATCTGGCAATGAAGGCGAGCAACAGTGTCTCGGGATCTTTGTCTTCAGCAGGGCTGGGCAAGTGAAAATAATATCCCTCTCCCTTTCCAAGCATAGCAGAGGAGTGGAGATCAGGCCCTTCTGTTAGGGTGTCCTCAATCACAATCACATTAGCTAGCGGGATACCCAAGGCCCCTCCAACAGGATTCTGGGGATTTAGACCACCATTAATGATATTTGTGTTGGGAAAAGAGTTCTGAAGGCCCAAACCAGGTGCATTAAAGCCAAGGCCAGGAATGAGTGAACCTATGCCCTGGACTCCATCGTTAGGGATGAGGCCGAGGCCAGTGGTGGAAGAGATGGGCAGCTGGCCAAAGAAAGGAGAATTGTTGATGGCTCCACTTGGAATGGTTAATGGGAGAGGACCATTCCCATTCCCATTCTGATTCCCAATGCCATTGAAGTTGATGTTATTTCCAAGCTGGTTTGGCAAGCCAGAGATTGCATTTCCAGTGCCTTGAAGTCCTCCAAGTTCAAGTCCAGGCTTGGCAGTGGGGTTGGGTCCTTCCGTTATATGATGCATGAAGAAGGTAATGGTCTTTGGACTTGAAGACCCTTCCTCTTCTACTTTTGGGCTATCTGTCAATAAGTTTCTATTTGCACTCACATAGCTACCCCACACAAAGAGAAGCATCAGAAAAAGAAGCTCTTTAGTCTTCGCTGCCATTCTCTTCTCCAAATTAAGATTTCTTTCTACAAACTGAATGAAATGAGATGTGAATGAATTGATGGATATGAATGCATACATAGAGTCTGTATATGTACAGGTGCCATAGGTCCACCATCCAATTACTTAGATATTAGTTTACCTGCTTTCCAATAGACAATGGAAATTCTGCCTCAGCTTTCATCATCGCTCCACTGGTCCACGTAGAGGGTTAGTTTTTATTTGCAGGGTGACATCATTTTTTTTAATATGGTTTTGGTTTTCTGACACATTATCTTCCCTTCACCTGATCACTGCAAACCTAATTTCCCATTTTATCCTCTACATATTGATTCCTCCCATCAGCTCATACTACGGCCCAAGTATTATATGACAGGAATAATAATGATCGTGACCTTTTGCATGCAAATTATTTTGAGTTGACGACTCTTAGCCCCTAAAAATCGTTCATCTTTAAATGATATTTTACCCATTTTAGGTAGTTAGGGGTAGGCTCATCCTTCTAATTCGGGAGTAAATTTAGTTTAATTTTGATATTATCTTACTTCATGGATTAGTTGCGATATACACGTAAGATATTTTTGTGCGAATTTGGGATGTTTTATTATTAATCTATCAATTGAATCTGTTTAGAAGATTTTTAATGAAAATTTAAAGTTATTTAAAATTTCAGTATGGTTTATTTTTTTAATATTAAATTCTTACTTTCTTTTGATTATATCAAAACTTAACAGAATTATATATTAAATTATTTACTTAAATCATATATTTATGATAAATATTTTTAAATAATGAGTATTTTAATCTTGATGCACCATCATTAGCACACATGTACACACAAGCACACACATTTTTTATTTTGATTATAATTATCATAATATAAATGTGATTAAAAAAAAAATTGTAAGAACCACATTAGATAATATCACATTTTAAAAGAAGATAAGTTCTTTGAAAATATTGAATGGAACAACAATCTTACAATGTTTTTAAGAAAGCTAATGGAAAGAAGATAATTTAATATATAGAAAAAGCTACATTACCAATGAATTTATACTAAACGTTAGAAAGCTAATATATAACAAATGGGCTTAATACTAGATGTTGCTATAGTTATAAAATTATGGCAAAAGCTACATTACCAACATATTTATACCAAAATTAGGCAGGGTGATTTTGTAAGAATTTTCAATGTAATTTTATAATAAGATATAGTCAATGACATTTAAAATGTTGGCATCTTGTAATAGTTTGGTAATATTTTCTAAGAGGTGGAGCTTAAATGGTTAGAGTATTGATTTCTCATTGTGGAGACCCAAGTTCATATCCTAAAGGGACATCTAATGTGGAATTCTAAATTGTTTCGCAATCTTCCATAATTGGGTTTCAATGTGTAGGTGGTTTCTAAATAAATGAATTAATATTAGTCTCATGGTTGTGCTTCCAAGAGCTTTCATGTCATACTCATAAATGATCAACAATATATAAAAATATTTCGGTGGTAGTCTTATGTAGAATAGTGTTCTTGTCACTAGTTTTCCTACTTGATTAAAAAGAAAAACCTTTGACCATCTGTGTTGCATAAGGCTACAAGTTGGCTAAGTTACCATTATTCCCTTAAGTTAATAATTTTATTGGAACATTGTAGCTAACTTATGTCTTGTGCAATGTTTTTATGCATAAAATTCAGCCAAGGTGGTATAATTAGGTACCCAAGTTGGCCTTAGTGGCATCCACGACGTAAATAGGGTATACATAGGAGGAGCTGAGTCTTATTTGATTATTATATTGTGAAATTTTTCTGCTTATGTAACTTACTAGGGCCTAGATCTCACATTTTGTAAAAACTTCTAAGAAATTTGCTAACTTGTAGCCTTGAGAGAAAAAAAAATTGTGGAAACACCAATTTTATAATAAGTCCTACAAATATTCTCCAAATAACATTAAATCTGGATTATAGTAGCTTCAATGTAAACCAAAGTTTTATTTTTCATAAATAAGAAAAAAATTCCAATTTGAGAGAGAATGTGCTTCACAATTTGACCTCTTGAGAGTTTTGATTCTTTATTTTCACTCTTCAATTATCTTGATATTATAAGCTAATGTCACTTGTAATGAAATAACTTACATAAGAAATTAGCTTAATAGGAAATATGTTGTAACTACATGAGACTAATAAGGCACTTTGATGGGGAAAACCTCTAAAAGTATCTAAAACAAAATTTAAAAAAAAAAATGAGTAATTTATTATGAAGACTATTTTGGTCTCACTATGGTGAGGCCTGCAACAAGAAGAAAATAAGAATTTTTCACACCTAATAAATCTCCAATTAGTGATGACATGGGAATTGAGAAGAGTGGTCCTAGAGATAATAAATTTATGAGCACGAAAACAACCAATGAAATCAAGGATGAAACCAACAAAACAAAGAAATAAAACATTTTAAAGATGAAAAATAGAAATAGGAAGGCTTAAAGTGAAGGTTGACCAAATATTTTTTAGACAAGGTTCTAGATGTTCCCAACACATGGATCCTCACAACAAAAGTTTCATCTTTAACCTTTAGTGGGAAAAGGGGTCCATAGAGGATTTGTAGCCAAGGCTCTAGATGTTCCCAACACATGGATCCTCACAAAAAAAGTTTCATCTTTAACCTCTAGTAGGAAAAGGGATCCATAGAGGATTTTTTCTAGGAGCAAGAGAAACTAGTTCATTTTTTCAATGGCTACAAGGGGGAGGGGGTTCACAAGCCTTGAGGTTTGTTGAGCTAGTACATAATCAAATATTTCGCTTTAAAAGGTCATCTTGGTGCCATTCATGTAGTTACCCTTTTCCTCTATTGATGATTATAAGGCATACAAAGTTAATTATCTTTCCCTACAATATGGTAACCTCTACATAAGCCTCCTTTATCAATAGGGGCATTACTCCCCTATATCAATTTTTTACTTACAATATTTATGAATTCAACTTGCATAGAACTCCTCATACTCTAATTTATCCCAACATTAATACCAAAAATCCCATTGGTAATGAAGTTTTCTAGAGATCCCATTCTCCTACCAAGAAATCCCTTATAATTTGTAGTGGTCTTGAATTTTCTTCCCCATTGAATTCCCTTAGAAAAAAAAAAGTGGATTCAAACCCACCATCATTTCTTAAAAAAGGAACCCCCAAACTAAGAAGGATGAAAAAGGGAAGGGCTTGGCTAAGAGGTTGAGAATCATGTTTAAAGAAGCTAATATCAATATAAGAATTCCTCTGGAAGTGCACTCTCATTTGAGGCTAGTTTGGAAGTGAAAGAAAAATTAAAGGAGAAAACACAAAGCATGAGAAAAATCTAGAAAATAAAAAAGGTAGGCCAAAAAAGAGGAAGGATATGGAGAAGGAAGGAGATGAGGGGAATATAGGGATAATCATAATCAAAGAAAGAAGAGGAGATAAACAAAAATTATGGCGGATATTATCCAAGATAAAAATATATGCAAAGAAAAGGTTGTTAAAGATATGGTAACTAGAACTTTGGAAGTGAACCTATATTCTGATAAATAAAGTGAAGGAGAATATTTTGACCCCACCTACAAAATCCTTATAGACCTATATCCTAAAGATATCTTTGACTCCTACAATAATCATATTTAGAAGGATGCTTTAGAAACCAAATTAATTTCCATGGTCCTAAAATGTATCTTGTCCTCATATACTTCAAAGAGCATAAAAACAATTAGGAAAAATGATGAGGCTATTGATGACTACTAGAAGGAGATGAAAATCAAATCAAAGGAGAAAAGAAATTTATTATATATCAAATTTTCTTGATTTGAGGACTCTTTTATTAGGTTGCTTACTATAAGTAAAGACCTATTGGAATCCTCTATGATTTATATGCGTTATCTGTAGGATGATCAAAATATGAAAATGTGTGAGGTAGAGGAGAAGAGGCACTAAGGAAACAACAAGTTGAAGAAAAATTGTGAGGAAAAATAGTACAACAAGGGAATTATGTTGGAAAAGTGAAATGAACGATTAAACCTAGTTATGGATGAGTAGACCACACTCATGAGCCTCCACAATATGAAGTCTAATTAGTCCATTGTGTCTTTTATTTCTTTTTTTAAGATGTGACCTATTACTATATTGTTTTGGGGTTGTGTCGGTGCATCAATTGGTTATGTATTTGAAATTCTCTATTTTGTCATTATAACTTTAGGTGTGGGACCCTTTTCTTACCTTGTCTAATCAAAAAATAAAAGTTAGGAAGAAGATGATTTTCTTATGGGGTATGATTCTTTTAGGTTTGAATTACTATATTATTTCTTTTTTTAAGATGTGACCTATTACTATATTGTTTTGGGGTTGTGTCGGTGCATCAATTGGTTATGTATTTGAAATTCTCTATTTTGTCGTTATAACTTTAGGTGTGGGACCCTTTTCTCGCCCTATCTCATCAAAAAATAAAAGTTAGGAAGAAGATGATTTTCTTATGGGGTATGATTCTTTTAGGTTTGAATTAACTTTTTATAGGATCATCACCAAAATAATTATATGTCTAGACATTTCGTTTGCTTAGATAGATATACTCGATTTTCATGGCAAAAAAACAACCAATCGGCCTACCAAACGGAACAATTATTTGATCTCCATCATGTCTCATATCAATAAAAGGTTGCAATAGTATCTTCATACATGGGACCATACTAATATATTTGGTATTATTAGCTAAATAAAGATAAGAAAAAAAGGGGATGTGTTGTCACATGCATGGTTTATTTGTTAGGTAATTATCATTAACAAGTTTGGTATTTTTTCTAATAAAATCTCCTTAGGGAGGATGAGGTGATTTATGAGTATAATGGTTGGTGTATTTATCCAAATTAATCCTCTCTCTCATGCGTGGATGTGAATCAACTCTTACTCCTTGATGACAAATCAAGATATTCATACCATTTTTTTAGTAGGATTTTGTTTGTGATTGGATCTCATCCAAATACTTTGTCATATGTGGAGCAAAAACAATTTAGTGTGATTTTGCTTGTGATTGGGTTATCATCTAAATAATTAGTCACATATATGGATAAAAAAACACAAGTCACATTTAAAGTAAAGGTCCCAAATAAGAATTGGTAGAGGCATTACTTGTAATTTTAATTCAAATTGGTAGAGGCATTACTTGTAATTTTAATTCATAAGTTCAAGTATTCTTCAAATTGCTCTATTATTCAAATTGTTCCACCTTTATCATACAAAAATTTTCTAACTTCCAAAGATATCCATCTATGATAGAATCTTCATTTGATAAATAGGTTCTAGTACCCAAAATTTATTAGCATTGATGCCTTAAGGGATGACATGGAAAACCCATCTTATTGGATCCCTTTAGGTTACTAGAGGATGTGGCTTGCCAATGAGTTATAAATGTTACTAAACCATACCACATAACACCATGATTTGTACATGGAAAACCCGAAAAGGGAAAAAACACGGTGGGAAGCCTACCCACAGTCAGATAATACATCTACAGAAAGTATGTGTTACAATGAGGGGCCTGCACTTGCAGGAAGGCACACTGCCTAGAGCGTACTGCTCATTATAAAAGAGACTCACTGACTACAGATAGGATACAACCAACTCAAGATAAATGGACAACAATCCAATAGAGTTAACTACTAGAAATGGCATATACCGTGCCTCATTACAGTCTCGGTTAAGCTCAGTGTTGGAGGACTAAATCCTCTTCTGAATCCAATTCGATCACTAATGATCAACCAACTCCTCTACCTAAATGATATTACAATATTTGCACATTGCATTCCTTGGCCATGACCTTTCCAGTAACCATGATTATTTACAAAGAGTTTCTACCTCTTATTTATACAAACCCTAAGGCCTAAACCAATTAGGTCAGCCACCTAAAGATATTACAATAAGATCATTACATAATTCCATATTTCAATGATATGCCATGTCGGCTTAAGACCAAAACAATAATAACAAATCCATAAATCATCTCAAGTTATCCTGGTAACGTGTGGAGTACACGTTAGCATGATACCAGTCCACAACCTAAATAGGTATCGAACCTATTCTGGGTCCACCATGCCAAATCAATGTCTTCAAGCATTTGAAGCATGATCAAAGAACATCTTTAGCATCTTGAAATCCATGAAGAAGTTGCACCAACACCAACTATGCATCCTGTCATGATTCCTCAATGAAAGCTCTTCCAGTAAAGCCTTAAACCAGTGTCGGTAAGGGTTTACCAAAGTGTATGATAGCATCCGATTACCAAGCCATTACCAACTAACCGAAACATGCTCATGGAGCATATAAATATACTTCACTAATCCAAACATGTCTGAAGTGTCCAACGGATAGTCTCTTTTGTCGGTAACACTAGATCTTCTACCAGTAACCAAAACTTGTATGTCGGTAACCAACCATAATAGCTAGTGTTGACATCAATGAGAAAACATCAATGCAACAAATAATCAATTCATCCATAATGCCAACAATAGGAAGTTTGAATTGATATATTATATTCCCATTGCTTTGATTGCATTATTACATTGAGTTTTGTTTAAATTATATTAGGATAGGGATTCATGATTTCCCTCTGATTTCTGATTGATTGCATGATGAATATGAATTTAAAAGATAGGTGTAGTTTGCAAGATCCAATACCTATACCTGCAGGCATACAGAAAAATTCCAAATTAGAGTGTTGTTGATTCACATCAGGTTCACCAAGTTTCATAATACAAAAAAATTTAGCATGAGTTGATCCTTCCAGTCCAGAGAAAGGACTAAATTCTGATAGGTAACCTTTATCCTCCCTCAAAATCTCAATGCAGTTCAACTTAAACATAACAAAACTTAAGTATCTACTACCATCCACTTATATTTTGCAAGTTTTATGAAAGTTATACAAAAATTCGAATCAAAAAATGACCAAAAAACACATCTTTATTTTCCACACACAAGATCAATCCCTCGAAGCATGACCCTGACCTCTGCAATGACCATGGCCACCAACACGACCCCTGTCTCGGCCACGTCCACACCCGTTACCACCCTCATTGCCATTCTACGGATCTGTTGGATCTTCTCTGCTTGAGTGGGGAGAGTCATTGTTTTCTGTTGCAGTAAGAAATCCATTCGGGATCGAAAAATATTTGAACACAATCTCCTTGTCTGGATCTTGAGTTCTGTCTGTTAATACTCTCCATTTTAGATAATCAACCGCCGTAGCTACAATTAGCTTCTGCCTCGTCAAGGTTGGCCCCATAAGGTCAAGTAGAAAAGGATAGAAAGTAATAATGTCACCGGGCTCATTCAGTGCATCAAGATCCCTGGCCTTGAAATTCCATAGCCAAGTAGGGCATATTTCATGACTCTATCTAATCCCCCTATCAATTCAGGCTTAAATAATTCAGACACAAGCACTCTAGTCTCGGCTTTCAAGAAACCAACATTAAGAAGGGGGCCAAAAATCTTGATGAAATCTGTGTATTGTCCCTATAATACTCCCTTCTATCCAAATGACTCTTCCCAAGAATCATTTTTGTAGCTACTATAACTAGAGGGTTTACAGTGCAGAGGATACGCTTTAATCTCAAGTTTGTGATTTATTTGAAGTTGCATTGACGCATGGGGCTTGTCAAGGATATCAGAGTGTCCACTCCAAAACATACAACCGAGTCTAGAAATTTTTTGATGATGAACCTTAAGGAGCCTGCCATTGCCAAATCTGAAGTGAAGACCATCCTTCCAGTCCAGAGAGGAGACCAAAATCTAGAATTTTAGGGAAACATCTTAGGAAAGAAGTTAGGAAAAAATAAGGATGGTGGACATGATAAAAGAAGAATTAAATGAGTCACCCTCATTCATGAAGGTATCCATCACCCTCAAAATGAGTTTTTCATTATAATGAAAAGCGTGCTCTTGATATGATTTTTCTGTCAGATGCAAGAAAGGCATTAACTCACATTCCCACTTTAATTACCTTCCAAGGAAAGTGGTGCAAGAGAACCTCATTACTAAGATGATAAGAACAATAAAGGCTAAATGACACACATGAGAATGTGACCTTTAAATCTATGTAATAGGGTAGTCTTGTTTGTTTGTTGTTTGATTTGTTTGTAATAAACCCCACCATGTTACCCAATGACATGGATTTGGCAAATTGATAAGCCATCATGGGCATATGGGCTTGGGGGTATTTGGTTGAGTATTTTCTATGTGTTTATGTGTTGGAGATGTCTTAGGAAGGTTTAGGACATGTTGAAACATCTCTAGGTAGGCGGATTTAACATATGTTAAAAGTTGCTAAACTTGACAACTTTTAATGACAACTTTTGGTTGCAAATGGCAACTTCCTTCCAACGGTCACCTGGGTTCAAAAGGTGGTTGATAACCATTGAGTAAGGTATAAAATTTCATCCCAAATCACACTAATACATTTGGGGTCAAATTCCGATGCATGTTTCTGATGGACAAGGAGCATTGTGTGAAAATTTGATTTTTTTTTTTTAAATGCCCGTGTTCGTCGGAATTCCGACGACCTCGAGCATTTTATTAAAAAAAAAAACACAACGCATTTTCATTTTGAAAGAAAACCGAAGCAAGCGGCGACTGTCTTTCCTCCCTGTCCCCCCCCCCCCCCCCCGCTGGAGTGATCTTTGCACAAACAAGGTAAGGTTTTTTTTGCAATCAAAGGAACTCTTTGTTTTTCAATGAAGGGCAACTAATTTTTTTTCGCAATCAAGGGCAACTGGTTTTTTTTTGTGAATTAATCCATTTTGTGCATATCCTAAGATCTTAAAATTCCATGAAATGACATCTCTTTGAGGTATTCCGTCATACAGTTCACATGTCATGTGTATGCTACCCCATTTTGCGATTTTTGTTATTGGAGCATTTGCAACTAACTTCTGACAAAAAACCCCCTTCGATTATGCTTTGATGGATGTCCATACCTTGTTCCAAAGCTCCTATTTTGGCACACGCAAGGAGGATGCTGGCAAACATTGTATTAAGATAAACATGATTGTATTTCATGAGGATTTGAACTCAAAGCATTGGCACTATCACTTATGGCTATATTAGCTTTTTAAGACACTTTCATAGTGCACTTCACCTGTCCTAATAATGGACTATCATGAGATTCTTAAGAATGGAAATACTCCAAACATTCATGCCCTCTATGTTGTCATTGTGGTTTTCAATCATTGCAACTACATGCTTTTCAAGGACCAAGTAGTGTTCTCTTTTCATTGTTCTACTATGCTTCTCAAGCTGCACCAACATAGTTTTATTTAATGGCTTTGTTTTGACAGTGATTTCTCCATGGCTTCCACTATCTTTTTCTTGGCACATTCAATGCATTGTCATCTATCACTACTATTTATTGTCCTTTTTACCTTTATTGAGGTTGTTCTCATACATGTCATTCACTTTGTCTGTGAGTATATCTCAACCAATTCACTGTTGTAAGTAGAAATAAAAGATTAGTCTCATCTCTTTTACTATTTTAGACCTTCATAGTAATCTTTGCAATATATCATTTCCTTCCAATTATATGGAATAATGATTTTCTTTTTATGGAATGTGATGAAGGCTTGAGTGTGTCTTCTTGAACTCACTTATTATCAGCTCCTCTATGACTACCTTAGATCTTTGTGGCTAAGAATTGTTCTTGATGAACTTATGCTCTTTATTGATTTCTTTTACTACCATTATATTATCCTGGAAAAGGCTTGTTCAAAGCTCCCTTAGCATGCATGTGCTCTCTTTGTATTGATCTAGGGCTACTCATTAATGTATCTATGGATTTCCCTTATTCACTATGTTGTGACAATCATTTGCAGATTTGGGACTATCATCTGTCATAATTTGATTTCTTTAAGATGTGGGTACATTGCTTGACAAGAAAAGCTCAAGCATTTGTGAAGTTTAAAGAGTTTAAATCCCTTGTTGAATGGTCATCCAGTTGTTCTCTAAATGCAAAATGCTCAAGTAAATGAGAAATTCACTCAAAATGGTTTATCCACAACTAAAAGAAAACAACTAACCACTACATATATGCATCAACAAAATAGTGTTGTATAGAGACCTAATCATGCCTTCATGGATATGTAGATCAAGTTCCTACATTTTGGACAAAAGCAATTCACACAATAATATATTTGTTGAACACACCCACCACAAAGATTTGGTTATGCAATAATATATTTTTTGTTAACTTTATCATGGAGGATTTGGTTATGCTTGTTATAATCAAGATTTGACCAAACTAATTCTTAAATATACAAATGAAGAGTGTGGTTGGTTGGTGACTAATTACTCTTTTTAACACCATTTACAAGATCATATCTAAATCAAGTGTCTCAAGAATTAAGCTACTACTAAGAAGATAGTTTGCCTAAAGCAAAATGGGTTTCTTGGGTGGCTATTTATTGTAGATAACTTAGTTCCTTTATGAGAATCAATCAATTTGGAACATGTATAACTCACATTTGTGACATGTCACTAATGCAATTCCTTAGCACTTATTTGAGTACTATCTCCTCTATTGTTTTCTATCCACTTTTGTGTCCTTCTTAGAACAAATAATAGATTAATGAGATGGTGGAAAAGGTGGATTCACCTAAGAGGGAGTGGATTTTCCCAATAATATGTTAGATTCTCCCAAGGATGGATGGACTATACACTTGAAAGGTAGATGATTAAGGATGATGACAAGGTGAATTTTCCTTGGAATGATAGGGTTGATTTTCCTAAGAACAAGTAGATTCATGTAAACTAGAGGATACAAATTTGGACAAAATAATGGAAGGAGTCTAAAACTAGATAGATTCACCTAAATAGGAATGTAGTCATCTAAGGATAGGAAAAATTCACCATTTGCGTAAGAAAGATGGATAAGATAAATGATTTATGTGAAATAGATTCACCTAAGAGAAAGTAGATTCACATAAGGATAGGTGGATTTTCCTAAAGATGAAGAGATAAGACTTAACAAAAAGAGGACTTAGGATGATGACAAGGAGGATTCATTTAAGGATATGGCATATTCACCTAAGGGATAGTGTATTCTCCCAAGAATATGGAAAAATTATTGATTGGTGGAATGACATACTAGATCAAGGAATGATACAAGGGTAGATTCACCTAAATATAGGGTAAATTCAGCTAAAAGGGTACCCATGAGATTGTGGTACTGAGTACCTATCTATGGATGGTGTATTTGGATACAAGTATGATGAAACCATGCTTGTGTATGATGAAACAAAGTCTAGATCTCTATTATAGGTCCAACATAATCTCTATTATTTGAGACACCATTTTATTAGCATATCCAATTAGGGTAATTTATGGGTTTAATTATGGATCATGTTGTCTATTTCCATGCACGATTGAACTTATTTGGATGTATTGTGATTATTTTAATTTTGAAGTTATAAATAAATTATGTTTGTACCTTAGAAAGGGTAAATCCAATTGATGTTTGGGCAGTTTATTTGAAAACTTATGGTGATTATTGCCCTATGTTATGTAATGGAGTTATTTTTACACTAAGTAATTAACTAGAAAAATGAATTTGTATTGTTGTACAAGTATGATGAAACCATGCTTGTGTGTTTACATGTTTGTGCGTCCTATTGAGAACCAACCTCGTTGTTGAGGAACTCAATAAATGTGGTGTTAAGTAGAAGAATGGAAAACTCAAGAAGCTATGGTGACATATTGTGGCATTAGTAGGGATTATCTCTATTGACCACACCTTTCAAAGATAGTATCCCCTAGTTCTCCTCATAGAATGGACCATTGGATGGCTCATAGTTGTATCCTATCCTACATTTATCTTGATGGCATTGTCGATAGTTGGTATGTGGTTCTTGGTACGGGTTTCCTCTTACCCTATTATCTTATTTATATCTTTGTTCCAAAATGTGGAGATTGATTTTTGTCATGCTATGATGATTTTCATGTTTGCATGTGTTTTGACATTATGCAAATAGATATGATGTCACACCATACTTATGTTTTGATATAGTGTAGGTGATGGTTACATGTTGTTGATGGTAGTGATTTGGGTTCAAAGACACAATTCCACACACACACACAAATATTTGAAGATGCATTTTATATTATTCCTTCTTAGTGGCGATTAGTGTTGGAAGATTTGCACACATGTAGAGAGGAACTCGTGTTAGATACAATAAGTTGTGTTTGATAACATATGAATGTGCCTCATGATGTATACATATAGCTTTGGTGTGTGACATGCATGCACATTTTTCCATAAGACACATTGCTATGTGGCATGTGCCCTATGCATGTCTTCTTTGTGAGGCACGTTGCTATGTGCAATGTGGCCCTAGGTGTGTCTTCTCTATGAGGTATATTTCCATGATATGTTAGGATTTGTAGTGTGCAAGCCACAAATGCATGCATGAGGGACTATTATTATAGTCATGTTTTTTGGGCATGTAGCCTAGGCATGTCTTCTCCATTAGGTACATGGCCATGCCATGTGGGAGTTTTTGTGTTCATGCCACAAATGCACACATGAGGGACTATTATTGGAGTCATGATGAATCTTCACTCTATTTAGCCACAATTTCTAGTCGTATAGTTATGTAATGTGCACTTTTAAGGATTGTGAAGTTTCCTTCAATTATTGATGATCTCTCATCTTTGTTGCATGGGCCAACAATTTTATTTTATCTTGTTTGAATTAGTTTAATCACTATTGTGATTTTTCTCTATTGTGTAGTTATTGTGGCTATGTTTGATTTGCTATTGGAATTGAACACATTTATTTGACTTATTATTGGTACTATTTTTTCTTTCTTTCAATATTTATGATCTTTGGTAGTTTAGTGAAACTCTTGCTATTTTTAAATGTTGCCTTCTTTGTTGTGATGTGATTCCTCACCAAGATCGATGTAGATAACCTTGGATGAGTGTATATAAGGAATCAAACATTGGGAAAATTTGAGGATAGGGGTAAGTGTTTGTTGTATGGGTAGCTACGATCCACTTGTACATTCTTAGTGATTATTGACGGCTATGTCTTGGAGGCTAATCCCATTAAAGAAACAAGGGGGAAGTCATACATAATCGTATGGATCCTCCCTAGTTGTGTGTGGATTCAAGACCATCATTTCATATGGTTCTTGGTTACTTTGTGAGACCATGGCATCCTCTTAGACCAACATGTGAGCCTTGTATTGTAATCCCTGCAATGTGGATGAATAAGTGTATGTTAAAATAAATGCTTTGCATGCCATATAGTTGCATATGAGTTGTTCACATCATCAGATCATGATTTAGAATATGTGAATTATTTTATCCATGTGAAGTTGAATGATTGATTATGAAAATGTGTTATACATTGAAGCATGATCTGTAAGATGTTCTCTTCAAGAAAAAATATTTATGCTTTCATAGTGAAATGTTGACGAAATGGGGTCCTAGTCTAGGAAAGTAAACTACAAACTTATACATTCACCATTTCAAAACATTTTATTGGGGAATAGTCAATTTGGTTCAATTTAATTCCTCTAGGAGAGACCAACAATATGATTAATTGTTCCATTTTGATGTGATTGGATATGATTAGATATAATTTCATTGAAGATGCAAGAACTAAGTAAAAGTATGCAAAATTGACAAGATTAAGCATAAACGGGCAAATAATAAAGCAAAAAGCTAACATAGAGGTACATATTTGGAAATAAGACTCTAAAATGAACCTAATCAGTTCCCTATAGGGAAAATGAGGTTAGAGATAATCTATCTATATGGAAAGTGGTTAAACTCTACCTCTAAGTGGCTCATCTTGAGCATTGTCGGTATATGGGCATTGATGGCATATTATATCTGGTTCTATCATTTTTGTGGGTGCAAAATTAACAAGGCAAAATAGTATTAGTGGGATCATGATCTCATCAAAATGGTTTTGGCTTTGCATTTATGATAGCACATTGATCACACCTTACAAAAGGTTCCAATCTCATACATAGCATCCCAAAGTAAGGTCAATAATGATGTAACTTAATGCTTAAATTGGAGTTCTGGGTAGTCATATACCAATCATTTCCAGAATTGATGCTTAAACTGGAGTTCTGGGTAGTCATATACCGATCATTTACAGGATTGATGCTTAAATTGGAGTTCTAGGTAGTCATATACCCATGGCATAGGGTAGGGGTGACCTGCAAACAATGCTAGTTCTAGATGCCTATTTGCTTGGTGTATAACTTGTCAAAATTAGATCGATTGGCTACAGGTCTGCCATAAAGTTTCCAACTAATCACTAGTGAAAATACAAGAACCAAGGCTTAGAATACTCAAAAATGTCTCTCAGAAAGTCTGCAACAGGCAAACTTTTAGTAAGAATTTGCAGAAACAATGCTCAGAAATTCACACAATCAGCTACATTAAATACGTTCTCTATTAAGTTCAATGTTTTAAGATGAAAAAGAAGAGTTAAATGGTTTTGGTTCAATTTGCAATTTTTGTGAAGCTTTTGCACTGAAGTTTCCATAGCCTGATTTTTTTGCCTGTGAAGAAAGACCATGTCAGATAATATCAGCAAAGAACAAAATAAGGAGACAATTGCTAGATTATGGTCTAACTTGAAAAGAAAAGGTGATGGGAAATGTTATTGTCCCTGCAAAATTTGTAAGGGCTTAAAGACTAGAAGACTTCTAATCAAAACAGCTAAGAAACATTGTAGGCAGCATGGTCACATTGAAGGGGGACATGATTATCATCCACTGGTAAGTTGTTCATTATATCATTTTAACAATTTATATACATAAGAAATCACTTGATAATGA
Organism: Cryptomeria japonica; assembly: GCF_030272615.1. Taxonomy (NCBI): domain Eukaryota; kingdom Viridiplantae; phylum Streptophyta; class Pinopsida; order Cupressales; family Cupressaceae; genus Cryptomeria; species Cryptomeria japonica. Next base: position 532,384,046 of record NC_081415.1, read on the forward strand.
GATCATGATCATGGTTTATTTATGTTGATCATTTTTATATAGGTCGAGCACCCCAGGGCACATGATATAGACCAACACAACATGAAGAATATGATTTTCAAAGTGGAGGAACATGGAGGTGTGAATATCACAGCTGAAGATAATGATCCCATGGAAGATGACGATCATGCACCAGAAAACACAATTGAAGATGATGGTACAAATACATTGATCCATGACACATTTAGTACTAGCACAGCTGATCATGATGATCAGGATGACCTTGATGCTCATGATTTACCTCTTCTTGAGAAGGTATATGAGCCCCTTTACAAAGGCTCCCAAATAACTCTTCTCTTTGTTGTATTGCTGTTGGTGAACTTGAAGGTTATGAATGGTTTATCCAACATAACAATCTCACGTATGTTAAGGTGTGTCATACATGTCATTACAATTAATAAATGGTGGATCATGTACCATTAATATTCTTTATATTAACACCTCAAACTTTTTTTTTTGTTGTAGACTGATAGGTGAGTTTTTCTTACCATCAAAAAATATTCTACCTCGCTCATACCGAGAATTATCTGCCATTATCAAAGATATTGGAATGGAGTATCAAACAATAGATGCTTGTCCCAATGATCATATTATATATCATAAACAACATGAATTTGGAACAGAATGCCTTGAATGTCATATTAGTAGATATCAAACAGATCAAATAACAAAAAGGGTGCCTCGCAAGGTTCTTCGTTATATTCCCATTATTCCATGTATGCAACGATTATTCAGGTGCACTAGCTTGGCACAATTTATGGATTACCATGCACGCAATAGAAGTCGAGATGACATTATTCGAATGCTTGTGGATGGTTCGGCATTTATGGACATAGAGGAAAAGTGGCCACACTTTAAAGAAGAACCTCTTAATCTCAGGCTTTCATTGGCAGCGGACGGTGTCAATCCATTTGGAGAGTTGAGATCTGTTTACTCGATGTGGCCTATTTTTGTTATCAACAATAATATTCCTCCATGGATGTCAATAAAGAGGGAGCACATAATGTTGGCAATGATTGTTCTAGGTATTTTATTATTTAATAGTCATCTACATTTAATTATAAATATTGCAGTAAAATGGTCATAATAATTATGTAATGTTTTTGTTCATTCCACTAGGCAAGTACCAAGTTAAAGATATGAATGTATATATTGAGCCTCTTATCGATGAGTTGTTGGAGTTATGGAATGGTGTGACCATGTATGACATCTCTAGACCAATAGGACAAAGACAATTTCAATTCCATGCAATCCTTGTATGGACAATACATGATGCCCCAGGGCTAACACATTTTTGTGGTACATTATAGTGTTCAAGTTGCATATGATAATTATAATTATAAAAATTATTAGATTTAATAGAATTATACATTATCTTGTAGGTCTTCAAACAAAGGGAAAATTTGCATGTCCAGTTTGTGGTCCAAAGATGAAATCCCGTCATTCAAAAAGTTTAGGAAAGCAGGTGTTTGATGAGTATAGGCACTTCCTTCACAAAAATCATAAGTACCAGAATACTGAAAAACATCTTTTCAATGGGAAAGAAGAGACTACATCAAAGCCACGAAGAATGACTCCTCACTTGTGGAAGTTGGAATATAATAGAATTAATCGTCAAGGTAATGTCATTCCATCTAATGGTTTATGTTTGGAATTTGAATTTTTCTATCGTGTTTTGTTTACTGATGATGTAATTGATGATACTGAAGGTCGTCAAGGCATGGATGACCACCTTCGAAAGGGACTAAAAAGTTATCCCAGACAATTCAGTAGGTTGCCTTACTATGAGCAGCTACAAATTGTGCATTTGTTTGATACAATGCATATTGGAAAGAATATAACAGAGACATTATGGAAAATATTGGACGGAAGGCATGACAAAGAAAAAATTGTCAAAATTTGTAGTGACATTGTGGAATCCAATCATGCAATGAAAAATGTCATTCAATCAAATAGCAATGGAGATCAGATTAATATAAGTGCCCTTCCTTGGTTATTAACGGAGCAGCAAAGCAATTCTATAAAAGAAGTCATATGAAAAATTCGATTTCCCATAGGATTTGCTGCGAACATAAACAATCTCATATCAAAGAAGAGTGAATTTGGGCCAGGGATGAAAATGCATGATTGGCATACCTTCATTAAGGTAATCTGTGTTCTTGTGTATTTACTATATTTTTGTATACTGCGCATGTACTTTTCATTGTATTATGTTAGAAAACAATGAAAAGATCATTTTATAATTGTTGCAGTACATTCTACCTCTATCTCACCCAGACCACTTCGACAATAATATCAAGCAAGTCATATATGATCTTGGAAAATACATGATGTAAGTAGTGATGTTTGTTCAATTTGTTGTATAGATATTATATTTGCCATTTGTTTTACTTGTTATGCAATATATTGTATATTATTTTGTAAAGTCTCATTTATATATTTTTGCGTCTTCAATCTCTTTTAGGTGGTTGTCATCTAAAGAAATCCACAAGGAAGATATAAAATATTGGAAGAGAAAAATCCCTCATCTAATGTGTGAAATGCAAAAGTGTCTACCTTCAACTTTTTTCAATGCACAAGAATACTACCTCATACACCAAGTTGAGGAGATTGAATTGTGTGGACCTGTACACACTAGGTCAATGTGGATGGTTGAGAGGCACTTGAAATTTTTGAAGGCTTTGGTTCGACAAAGAGCACATCCTGAGGGTTCTATGGTGGAGGGATATATGGTATACCAAACTATGGTGTACATTACTGAATATCTTCCTAAGCTTGCAGCAAAAGTCCACGTAGATCGCATTTGGGATCCCAACCTCATTAATAAATTCAAAGGGGAGCACTTGATGGGGAAAGGTAGATTGAAGAAAGTGAGAGGTAATTATAAGATGTTATTGTAGTAAATTAATTCTTCATTTTCTAAATAAATTAGTTGTAAGTGGTCTATTAATTATTTGTACAGTTGGTCGAGAGTGGGATGCGCTACATTTGTATATTTCAAACAATATTGATTGGATGACGGTGTGGATTGAATGATGTCAGCATTCTGGTTGCACATTAACATGGGATGGTGTCACTTCATTGGTTAAAGAAGCTCATCGTAATGGAGATTACAATGTTACACAAAGGGAAATTGATTTAGCATATGGTTTAAGAGATCAACAAGTACGTATAATTTTATTAATCACCCGTATGTTTACCAACTCATGATGCAATAATTTTAATATGTTAGACATATTGCAGGTCAAACACCACAAGGCTATGTGCTGCAATGGTCATAAATTTTGCATCAAACAGTTGGATGACACGAAGAAAACTTGTGATTCTGGGATGACTGCAGTCTTTGAGGTGACCAATATTTCATCTAGAAACGACATACATCCTCAAGAGTCTCAAAATCGATACTATGGCATTTTGGATGATATACTTGAGTGTGACTTTAATTCCTTAAAATTAGTTATGTTTGTCGTCAAATGGTATAGGCTACGACTGAATAAAAATGATCCTAATAGAACTATTATCAAACTTGATAATGGATTTACAATGGTTAATACAAGGTCATTTGAATGAGTTGGGGATGAGCCCTATGTTCTTCCAAGTCAATGTGAGCAGGTATTTTACTCAAAGGTTCCACATAAACTGGGTTGGTCATTTGTTGTTAGACATGATCCAAGAGGAAGGCCGATAATGTATAATGTGATGGAAGAAGAAGATACCGAAGAAGTAGAAGATGATATAGATGATGATCATGATCGATAGTTAGTCGATGATGTTCCTAACAGAAATGTACATGAAGAAGAAGCTAATGATGATGATGATGGTGATGGTGATGGTGATGGTGATGGTGATGGTGATGGTGATGGTGATGGTGATGGTGATGGTGATGGTGATGGTGATGGTGATGGTGATGGTGATGACAATGACGATGACGAACACAATGACGACGACGATGATGATGATGAAGATGATGATGATGAGTTGGATGAAGAAGAAGATCAATGACATGAATGAAATGTATGAGATGCGATTATTATATTATCTATTTAATATTGATATCTTGATAGAAATTGATTTGACTTATATGGTTACATAAATAATTCATATGTTTTGAGTTCTAATGCCATTACTTAATTAATTCATGATGCACCTCTAGCTATGTGATAGATGGTGATTTAAAATACATATGTGATGGATTACATACTTATGATGATACATGTGACATTTTTTGAACTTTGTGTTTATTTATGGAATGTGGACTACTTATTAGCTATGTGATGGATGGTGATTTATGATACGTATGTGATGGATTACATATTTATGATGATACATATGTAATTCTTATGATGCTTAATTACATATATGATGATACATATGTGATGCTTATGATGCTTATGATACTACAGTATTTATTGTTTATCAAATTACAAATGTAATGCTTATGATGCTCAATTGTTGGTGCAGGAACCTGAACCCCTTTGACGAGGATCTTGCACAGTCTCATGGATCGACAGGTATAAGTCAATACACCTTATAGAAATAATATATTTTTAAAAAATTACAATAAAAACAAACTTCCTTAGTTTTTGAAACCTCAACACTAGCAGCAAATCTAATACAGTTATCAACACTTGAGGCCCCAGTTGGAATTACTCAAATTTTAATCTCAACATCAACTTTATGGCCGACTTCTTCATCAATATTACCCTCATTTGCAAAATATCTCTCTCATTACCAACTAACTCTCTCATTTGATGGTGCACAGGTATCACCAAATAGGTATTTGTCAGATGTGTCTTCCTCGAGTGAGGGAAATGCAGGAATAGAAGAGGAAAGTGAGACATGTAGTAGATCTCAAATAGGGAGATCAACTAGAGGTCAAAAGATTAGAAGAAAATTCAATAAACGCATGGAATTTTTTCTTGCTCAAGGGGGTTCATGTTCTTATGATGATGAGACCAAAGGCGTCATTGAGGTGCCCTTGAGGTACAAACATCTACTGAAACAATGTGTACCCAAGGAACTTCCTCCAATAAACATTGATTTTTGTGTTAATGAGAGGATATATCACATAGCACCTTTGTCGTTACATGGTTTGGGCCTATTTTCCATGGACAGCATAAAGGTCTGTTACAACAAAGTTGCTGAATTGATGGAGTTTGTTGGACCTTGTTACAATTATAATGATTGGAGCAGATTGTTCGATATAAAAAAAGTATGCGTAGGTATGCACTGTCAGCCAATTATATACAACAAAAAGATAACGATCAAAGTAAACGAGTGGCTGTATACATTGATGGAAGGCCAAAAGCAACAAGGAATATTGCAGGTTTTATAAATAGTACATGACCTGGGTCAACTAATAAGCAACCCAATTGCATATTTGAGGCACATGAGGGAAATTGTGTGTTTGTATGTGCGATAAAATCAATAAGTGCAGGGGAAGAGCTGCTAATCGATTACAATTTGAATTGTATAGATACAAACAAAGTTACTATCATGGGGGTGGTACGTACTATATATATATACCATTTAAGCCAACTTCTAATTAATGAATCCAATAAACCATTGTATTATTAAGTTTTTTGCTAAGTCTATTGGTTTCATTTCGCTAACGTTTTTATATTTTTTCTTTGTCACAGGGCCACATGGATCCACCACATAGCACAGATAGGGGTGTAGGTCCCGACACTTCTATGGAGCAGGTAAACCTCATTGTAATTGTACAAATTAGATAGAAGAAAACTATTACATTATGATCTTTTCTTGAGTGTTTTGAAGTAATTTTGATAGTGTTAATTATATTCCTTTCATAGACGGATGTTCGAGATAAGGGAAAGGAACCTGCAGTACCTCAGCACCTCCATAGGGATGTGGAGCGCTTGATAGTGTTATGCACTGATGACATCGCACTTAGCACAAACCCTATACAATTGGTACAAACGAATATTAGAAAAATTAGCTAAGAGATTGTTGATTTGGCAACCATAAGCCCTTAGACTAATGAGATAATAGAGAGGGTGCAACTATTGTTGTGGACAGTGGAAAACTTGCAAGTAAGCAGTAATGAAAGCTTTAATCATAACAAAAGTTCAATAATGGTTTATATTTTTTTCTCTTTTATGTCATTAACTAAAATATGTATGTGTTGTTTTTACAAAAATTTATAAGGGCTCATCATCCTGGTGGCGATGATCAGGGTATTGTGGGTAGTTCAGGTGATGACCATGTTCTATATATTAAAACCACTCCTTTGGACTTGTGAACTTGCTTTTTTAATGTTTTATATATTTAATGTATTACTCTTCAAGTGCTGACATGGGTCTGAGGTCGACCCCAACTGTATTGCTAACTGCAATGCCGGCAACACGTAGCATGCAGAGATCATCTGTTGCACCGGCTCATGTTGACCCACCCACTAGTGGTAGATCCCTCTTTTTCTCTCTCTTTCGTTATGTGTTTATTACCCTTGAAGTGTTCTTTCTTGGAGGCATTTCATAGTGGATTCATTTACTATGGTAGGAGATGCACATAAGGATGTGCCAGAGGCAACTACTGGTGATAACATACCATCATTTCCTGAATCTTCCCGTATTGCTAGTACAGGAACGTTGCAGGCCACATTGGTGGTGAGCGACGAAGAATTGATTCCCTTGAAGATACAGAAGGTTCCAGGTACTTTAAAATTATTATTATATATAGTCTAATTGTAATTTACTTACTGATCACTCATTTTGGACTAATGATCCCATGTTTTTTTTGCAGGAAATGATATTTTTTATAAAAATCTTAATGACATTACATTGCAGATATTTGGGCCCACCATACATAAAAGGTGGAACATCATACATGAACTAACCCTTATCCACTATTTTGATTTCATATCATTGCTAGAATAGTTTTCCTTTTATCCATTTCTTGAACTATATCAAAGGTAGCTTCAGTTTCTTTCTAAATCTAACAGGTTTGTTTTTGCTTTAAAGGTGGAATGACCAAGAAAAAAAGTTAAAAGATGAACTCACAAATCGTATGGTAGGGTTGTTTGGAAATGACACATTCGACAAGACTAAGCTCCTGGAAAAAGTTGGCACATATCTAAAGTATGTGAGGGACCAATACAGGACACATTTAGAGAAGAACGTAAAGTGTGAGTGTCCCCCCATGATTCCAGAGAGGGAGTGGAAGGACCTGATTTTGGATGCAAAGGAGAGAATTGAAAGGAAAAAAGGAAATACACCACCAGACGCCAGAAGAAGGTATGTGATACTATTAAGAATGTGAATATGTACTAATTATTCATTATATTTATATAATCTAACATATTTTAAACTTTTCATAGATTGAGTGACATGTCAAAGGCAACCAAGGCAAGACAAGAAAAGCATGGGCAACACAAACTCAGCTCTGGTGGTTATATGAAACTTTCCGCACGAATTGTAAGATTCAGTAAATTAAGTATCACATCAAAATATTTATAAATTGTAAACAATTTTTTTTTATCAAACAATACAAGCAAAATTCACAATACTAAGCAAAAATGCAGGGCTCTGAATTCAATAGAGCGCCCACAGAAGATGACAAGAGAATTGGCTACCAGCAAGGCTATATAGCCGTGGCTGAATGGCTATGAGAATTGAGTGGGCAAACACGAGATTTTGATGCATCTGTCACAATGGTAAATAAGCTAAATAAAAATTATTTCAAATTGAATACTTAACCAATAATCTATTTGATGTTAAGTTTCAACATAAAGTGACTATATTTTTTATAAATAAGCAAGCAATGATAACACTGCGCGTGACATTGGAATGAAGCATGATAATCATGGAACAGAACTTGTACATGAAGGTCCGGATGTGCATCCTAGTAGTGGAGGTATTCATTTTCTATTCAAATTTTTTTATGTAATTATTAATACAATTAAACATCTTAAATTGAAAATTAGTGTAGTAATTAATGTAACCTTTATTGTTAATATTTTAGAGCATGTAGTCGGTGGTGACCAAGTGGAGCATGATCCGGGTAGACAACATCAAGAACGTGATGTTCCTCAATCAGGTAAAGAGGACCACTATTATTCCTTTAAACAAATTTAATTGCAATTGGTGTATTGATTAATGCAACATTTTGTATTTCAACTCCAGAGGATCTAGAGGGTGTTCAGCATGTCAAGGTTGAGGCTAGACAAAATGATGTGGAAGATGATGTGGCCCCATCAGGTAAAGAGTGTAATGGTTGTGTTCTTTAAATTAATGAAATACTTGTAACAATAATAAAAAAATGTTTTGAATTTAACCCAATTCTTTGTTATTGCAGAGGACCACCCTTTGGTTCAACATCCTCGTCCTTTGTATAGGACTAGGCATACATCAAGAGCACGAGAAGAGGGCAGAACATCTAAAGATGGGGGAAATGATGAAGAAGACGATGCTCCACTTAGACTTTACATAGCTTCAAAAAAAAAATGATTGTAATCTACCTTATTTGATAATGACTGATTTTTATGTGTTAATGAATGTAATTATGTGCTAATGAATGTTCATGAATGATATGTGTTGATGATTATTGATGAATGTTGTGTGTTAATGAAAGTTAATGAATTTTATGTGTTAATGAATGTTATGTGATAATGAATGAATGTTATATTTTAATAATGGATGAAAGAATGAATGAAAGAATGAATGAATGTTAGATGTTAACGGGGAATTTAGAGTGATGTTAGGGGGGGGGAGGGGCCAAATGAGCTTCCACCTTCACGTGGTTGGCCCTATTAAGTAGAGAATATTAAACTATTCTCAAAACAAAGCGAAGCTCAATAAGATAACACACTTTTCAATATTTCATTATGTTGCACAGTTAATCTTATTGAATAATGTATGTGTATTGAATCTTAATTGCAGGGTCCAACAGAGCCAACACGAACAACACCATGGTGCGACTGCAAAAGTTGTGAATATGCCTCATCATGAATAAAGCTGAATTAGTGCATTCTCTATAAAATCTCAAATGCTCTATACTTTGGAAGTTTTGAAATTTTTATGATCATATCAGTCCCTTGCCTAAAAGCTTTTTTCCTTGATTTGTTTGTGATACACATTGAGAGATTTTTGTTTTCCTTTTATTTATGCATGTCTTAACCATTCTCCACATGCTTCCCATTCTTATTTAGATTGTTGTATTTTTAAATATGTTGGAATTTGTAGTTCCACGTACATGTTTTCTATGTTCTTTGTAACTGTATGAAAAGGTGTAAAATGTGGGTAAAGTCCAAAATCTTGATTACCAACAAGCTATTGTTGTTTAATAGTTCCAGTGTTTGTATTAATTGAAACAGTTTAACCCTTTTAACATGTTTCATAGCAAACCTGCACTTTGTATGCAATCTTATTGTTACAGTTCAATTACTGAGGTGATGTGATTTTCAAAAGTATTCCAATGAAAACAAAATTGGTTTTCATTTATGTATTTTATTAAAATTTTAGAGTTTCCTCATGAACATTTAAACTTAGAAGGATTTAAAAATTCAATACAAGAGTACTGGACATAATTTCTGGAGATAGAACTGAAACTCTCTTCCATGACTTCAGATTGTTTCCATGCTCTCTAGGCTAGTAGCTTTCAGACACAAAACATAGGTCTTCTAAATTCTGTCCCAACATTAATTAGTTCCTTTCTCTTCTTTTTCATCCTTTTGGAAAGAGAATTGGAAATTGTTAGGAACGAACATCTTCCTAGGTGATTTGTTAAAATACAATGGGGAACTCAATCAAATTTTAATTCGCTTTGTTTTAAGTTATTATCACAATTCATTGAATTATACTTACAAAAGGCTTATATTTCCAAGGTAAAATATCAGTATCTTTCTTGGGTGATATTAGATAGTAGGGTCTCTTGGCTTAGACAAAATCACCCTCTCATTGTACTCAAAGTAGATGTGTAGCAAAGCTAGATGCATCAATCGTTAAATCATAAATAAACACAAGCTCAAAAATTGTGTTACCAAGTACGCTTGGAACCTAGTTTGTAACTAACTAGTTCATACTAGATATTGTTTGGGTATGGTATTCAATTCTGTTAGAATCTACAAAATAAATATTAACCTAGAAATTAATGTAAGTGATAACATTTTTAAAATTGTTAAATATAAATGATAATAAAATCAGAATAGCATAACATAGTTGATTTCATAAGAAAGAAAATGAAAAAGTTCACAATATCTTCCCTTGATATCCAAGATTTTTAATCCATGAGGATGAGATAGAAAATCAAAAGACAAGGAATTGTTTATCCAAGTTTCCAAATTTCTAAGGATAAGGAAAAAAACACAATCCTATGAAAGAAGGAGAATGTGCAAGTCATTATCTCAAGTTACAAGAAATTACTTAAGTAAACTAAACAAACAAATGCAATATCATACTTACGATAAAACATATCCACTTGGTGAATAAAATGGTACATTGGCACACCCCCTTAAGTGCAATTGAGGTAAGAAGAAATGGGTCACAAGGCTAGGTATCTATGTAAAATATGAAATAACCCCAAATTATAAAGAGAGTGTACCATCTCGAAGTAGAGACTAGAAAATCCATAGGACAAAACTACATCCCAAGTGACATATGTGAAGGATAATATAGACCCACCCCATCCCCTAAAGTTGGTGTCTCCACAAAGAAGAGAGAAAAGAAATACAAAATGTTGAATGGTGAATGTTGTAGTAGGTTCATTTGCAACAAATGATGCACCTTCCTTTCACAATATGGAAATCTTGAGCTGTCAAATTGTTGAATTCCCATTCAAGTGGAATGTAGAAAGGAATTCAGATGTATGGTTTTTGAAGTGACTCATGTGTCTTGATGTTGATGTTAAGTTGTGATTGTTGCATAGAAGATTCAGGGACTACAATCATTGAAGTGTGAGACCTTAATTAATGTGAAATAGAAAGTGTCATGTTGCATGATATGGTGGGGATAGAACAAGTGAATTTACAATGGGAGATGATGTAACTCGATGGGCATTGTCATCAATGAGAAGACAAATATTCTCAACTGTTTCATCAATATTTGAAAGGTGAGAGTCCACAAACAGATGTGAAATGTTTAAGTAGGCCTCCCAATGAAGTGGATCTCATAGACACGAAGAATCCTATATAGAGAATCATTGAGAGCCCTTGAAGAAGCAAATTTGAACTTTGATGAAGCAATACATGATGGAGGAATATCTTGCAAGAGGAAATCAAAGTCATTATGGTGTCATCTAGATCTGAAATGTGGTCTACTTTTCAAAAAAGTAAAGATGCTTGATAGGAATGTGTCCTAGTGGGGTGAATCTAGAAGACATATAATCCTATTGCAAAGAATCATGGAAAGTTCTAGAAGAAGCAACTTTTAATTCTAAAGTAGCAACGTGTATAAGAGATGTTCTCATTTGTAGATGGAGTATCAAGAGGAGGATCACTATTCCATGGACCATGTCATTGTTGTTAAATACCTACGCTTTTGTTCATAGTCACTTGGTGTAGGAAGGAATTCAATGAGATAGGGTAGGAGATCCTACATAATGTAATTTTTCACTATCCCTTGTTTCGAGTACAAATGGTTCTCTGAATTTATCTTGACAATAGAATGTCAGAATTTAATACCATAATCCATGATGAAAACTGCCAAAAATGGAAATTTATCTTAGTTCGCAATCACAAAATGCTTTTGTATAGGCCTCTTGAAGATTAAGTACATCAAATTGAGACTTTATAAATTGAGTGTATGTATTAGCAATCTCCCAAATTGTTCAATGGTCTCCAAACCTTGTCAATTTTTTATTTTTATTTTAACTCAAATATGTATGGTATAGGCATATCATTGGTTGTGTGATTTTTTTTTTCCTTAAATGCTTCTATGACCAAAAGAGACAAGTTTTAGATGAAAATGGGGTCTTATGGGCATTTTTGACACAATGGTAGGTTCTTTAGACCTAAAAATGCCCCAAAAACTAGTCGATTGCCTTAAGTTACAAACAAATCCTTGTTTGTGAGCATGCTTCTTGATCTCCAATTTTGGTGGAATGAAAGATAATAATGAATTTCTCAAGCCTTTTGGATGCTTCCAAACCACCAAAAAAAAGCTACTTTGATCATTGAAATGTTGTAGTGACTTGGATAAAAAAAGAAAACTAAGT